>NC_056735.1:344335697-344378197 GCF_019279795.1 Protopterus annectens
ATGTTTGCTTTCACATCTGAGAAGTAAATGCCGAACAAGAGGGTTCCCAGGACAGAGCCCTGTGGGACACCACTTGTGACTGGCTTTGAGTCTGACATGGCTCCCGCAATCTTGACTTTATGGGTTCTGTTCTTTAGCCAGTTTGCAACCCACCTTGTGACATATGGATTTACATTTAAGCTGTTCTTATCTATGATCCCCGAGTGGGGTATTGTGTCTTAGGTTTTAGCCAAGTCCAGGTAGGCTGTATGGACTGCCTTGCCCTCATCAATGGCTCTAGTGACTGTTTCGAAAAAGTCGACCAGGTTCAAAAGACAGGATCTGCCCTTTACAAAGCTGAACTGGGTGGGATCAAGTTTCTGTAGGTCCCCAATGTCGTTGTTTATAAGTTCCATAATAATTCTTTCCATAGCTGTGCAAACCAGGCTGGTCAAGCTTATGGGGCGGTAGTTCCCATGGTCTGTAGTGGAGCCTCCCTTGTGGAGTGAGACCACTGTTGCTGTACGCCAGTGTTCAGGTACATATCCTGTAGTAAGGCTAAGGTTAAATAACATTTTTATATGCAGGTTTAGCTCCTCTTGGAGTTCACGTATCACACAGCCGGGGATACCATCAGGTCCCATAGATGCTGTGTTTTTTGCTTTGTTGAGGGCGGTTCTCACCTGGACATCAGAGATGACAGGGAGGTTACATTCAGCTGGGATGAGTATTTCTTCTTTTGGAGGTGAGGGAGGGAGAAATTTGTACTGAACCTGCCTGCCAGAATGTTGGCAATATCTGTGGGTTCGTAAATTTTTGTCGTTGTGTACTAACTCTGAGCATATCTGAGTGTTTCCGCCCAGGTTTCTAACATAACTGAAGAATGCCTTGTGGTTATCTTTAGTGTCATTGGCGATTTTTCTCTCAAAGTTGGCCTTGGATATTTTTATGAGAGAACGTAGCTTCCTACTAGTGCTGATCAGAGATGCCTTCCCTTTATGGAATTTTGCTCTGTCTTGCAGTAGCTTCCTTCTTTTGTTATACAATTTGCTTATGGCTGGGGTCCACCAGACAGGACGCTTTCCTTTGGTGGAGATGGTCTTGGTTTTATTTGGGATTGCACAATCCATGCATTCTTGGAGATGTTTGTAGAAAGCATTTGTGTAGGATTCAGCATTGTGGGATGTGGTTTCCATTGGCCCTGTGGGCTTAAATGATACCATCTCAGTCTTGAGAAGTGTAAAGTCGGCTTTTGAGAAGTTTCTCACTGTAGTCTTTTGTGCTGGGGGTGGAGGTGGTAAATGTATATCCAGGGTGATTAGTTTGTGGTCAGATCTCACCAGTGAGGGCAATACTTCCGGTGTGGAGCATTTTGTCCCCATGTTTGTGATGATCAGGTCTAGTATATTATCCCCCTTGTGGGAGAGGTGACTAGCTGTTTCATTGCATTTGAGTTTATGAATTCCTGGAACCTTTGGGCTAGAGTGTTAGGGCTAGAATAGTGCACCCAGTCTATGTTAGGGTAGTTGAAGTCTCCCAATATGATGGTATTTGATGAGACATTCATATCTTCCAATGTCTTCAGGAAGGCTGAGTGGGGTTCTTGAGATTGGGAGGGTGGTCTGTAACATGCAACCAGTTGTATAGCAGTTTTGCCTACGGTTAGCTGCACCTGGATGGTCTCCAATGCTTCATGAGTTGCCACTAACCTAGAGGTGTGGGTATCCTTGATGAATATGGACACTCCCCCTCCCTTTGTGGTTCGGCCCGGGTTTTGGGGCCGAAAAGCATGATACGAGGTAAAGCCTGGTAGCACTGGGGTGCTCTCAAGAGCCTTGAACCAGGTCTCGGTTACAGCGCAGACACCGATGTTCTCCATACTGAGGAGTGCTTCAAGAGCCTGCATCTTGAGATTTAGACTTCGGGCGTTGAGCAGCATTACCCTTAATTTTTTTCCATTTTTGTTTTCTAAGGAGGTGGGTTCATCTTTTGAGCCATGCCTAAAAAAGGCACTATGGGGGTGGCAAGAGCCTTAGCCAATATCCGGAAGCCAAGTGGTGACAGGTGCAAGCCATCCCTTGCGAAGCAGCGTGGCTTGTCCAGCATGTCATCCCAAGCAGACAGACATTGGATCCCCCTAGAATGACACCAGTAATTGAGCCAATTATTAAAGCTGATCATCTTGTCTTTGTATTGTGGCATCATTCTTGGTGAGGGCAGGATGCTGCTCAGGGTCAGGGTCATACCGGCCTGGGCTACATAATCAGAGAGCTCCTCTATGTCTCTTTTCATGTAGTCCAAGGAGGTATGTCTCAGGTCATTCATCCTGGCATATACAATGACGGAGTCATATTTGTACGTGCTTTTGAGTGACCTGAGTGCGTGTGTTATATGGCGGATCCTAGCCCCTGATAGGCAGCTTACCATTACCCTCTCCTTGCTCTGCCTGGTAAGTGGGACGTCAGTGTGTCTGACTATAGAGTCACCTATCACTAGTGTATCAGGCATAGTGTTTGGCCTTAAGGGCTGTGATTTATTGACACCGATTTATTGAAGTATGTGTTGCATGTGTTATGTTTTGAGGTGGTGGATTTTTGGGTGTCTGCTTTGGGAGCCTCTGTTGTTTTGGTAAGTTTTTTAATAGAGCCTCTGAGTATGTTTTTGTGTTATTATGTACTTGATTTGCAGTTGGGGTAGGTCTATGTGTGACTGGGTTTGTTGTGTGTGTGGTTACCTTCTCCTCCTGTCTGGTCTTGCCAGTCCTGAGTTGAGAGAGTTCAGCCTCCAGTTTGGCTATATAGTTGCATCTCTCACATGTATTTGTGTTTGTTGGGAGGAGGAGAGGGTTGTCTGTGTACATGAGACAATTATAGCATTGTCTCAGGATTCCCAGATTAACCAGCTGAGCAGGAGAAGATGCTAGCAATCTACCACTTGGCATGCTAGAATATTATAAGAGAGTGCTGTGCCTTTAAGGGAAGTGGCTGGGGTGGTAGGTGGATGTAGTGCTACTTAAGTTTGAGAGTGCTTGCTTAGAAGAGAAGCTTTGAGAACAAGTGCTATGCTTATAATATAACGAGTAGACTGGTTATTCTAAGAGTAGAGCTTTCTAAGGTAACATTTGAAGAGCAGACTCTCTTATTTTTTATATCACAAAAACCTGGTATTTTAACAGGGGTTTGTACACTTTTTATTTCTACTAATATATGTAGACCAATGCACAAATATATATGTAGTGTGTATATCTATCTGTATGTGTGTGTCTGTGTGTGCAAATGTCTGTATTTACACACACACATACACACGTGTGTATATATATATATATATATATATATATATATATATATATATATATATATATATATATATATGCATGTGTGTGTGTGTATGAAAGCATAACCTTCCATCATAATGATAATTAGTTGATCCTACAAAGATTTTAGCCTAATTGTTGAAAACCAAAATGTCGATCACAAAGGATCAAAAAAAAAACTCAATGACACCCCTCGCTAATTATATATACTAATTCTGAGACTGCACTACTGTGTGGAAGGGCATATTCCCGAATCCTTGCTGTATGTTGATCTTGTACTGGCAAAGCTGATAAATTTTGATCAGCTGAGTCAGTTCTACCAAAAGTCAGTGACTTTTCTTTTGATGGTAAGTTGTGCTCCTGTGTGTGTCTGCATAGTTATAGATGTACACATACTGTAGATATATAGTGTGTATATCTGTGTGTGTGTGTGTGTGTGTGTGTGTGTGTACATATATATATATATATATATATATATATATATATATATATATATATATATATATATATACACATATATATATATATATATATATATATATATATATATATATATATATATATATATATATATGTGTGTGTGTGTGTATATGTATATAGATGGTACGTATGATCACAACCAGATTCCAAACCTGTCAGAATTCGTCACGGTATGGGTATTTGGTTCATTTATTGATAAAGCCATCAGCTCTTGGAAACTGACAGTATTTTTTTTCATATGGATTTTCCCTTGTAGCATATGTATTATGGAGCAGTTGGCCCACTGGCGTGCATTGCACTTGTACAGAATATTCAGATCTGTGCTGCTCAGCTGCTAAAGTCACCTTAAGCTGCACATGTATGAAATTGAATGTGTTAACTGTTGTGGGGAAAGTGGGTGTGTGCTGTTGTTTCGTTTGTCAGTTAGACAGAATAAACTTACAACTGCAAAAAATTACAGTTGTCAACCTTTCTTGGTTCGAATGATTTTGCGATAATAAGTAAGTCCTGTTTTGCTTTCATATGGATGTTATTTGGCAGCTTATATTTTTGGCGATAGTTGTATCGCCTGTGTGAATTTCAGTGCTACACATTATTCAGATATGTGCTGTCAGGGTCTTGCAGCTGATTTTAGATGGACATCTGGCATTCTAAAGATATTAACTTTTTCTGGGAAAACACTTTTGCCAGTCACACACTATAAAGTTAATTGGAGTGGGGAAAGTACTTGTCTGTCGCTGTGTCATTTGTCATTTGGACAGCATTAAGTTATAACTACCTAAATATTTGCCAGTAAAAATCACATATTTCGGCAGGAGAAGGGCTTGGAAATGAGCTGCTTCTCCTGCTCCGAATCTGGTTGCGATAATACACAAGTACCATATAAATACACACACACACACATATATATATATATATATATATATATATGTGTGTGTGTGTGTGTGTGTGCATCTATATTTACTTATTTTTTAATGTCTAGCTACATATGTATATCTACAGATAAACATATACCTTAACAGCACATTTTCAAAACTAGGTGCGTAGGATTTCGGATTTCCCTCTCTCTTCCCCCCTTGGCTGACCTGGTGTGACTCATTTTGAACTCTACAGTTCCCTACAAAACGGAGTCTACAGGACTGCAAACAGTTTCTCTCAGCATTTAAGCAGATTGAACTCTACAGTTCCCTACAAAACGGAGTTTACAGGACTGCAAACAGTTTCTCTCAGCATTTAAGCAGATTGAACTCTACAGTTCCCTACAAAACGGAGTCTACAGGACCGCCAACAGTTTCGCTCAGCATTTAAGCAGGTTGAACTCTACAGTTCCCTACAAAACGGAGTCTAGAGGACTGCAGACAGTTTCTCTCAGTATTTAAGCAGATTGAACTCTACAGTTCCCTACAAAACGGGGTCTAGAGGACTGCAAACTGTTTCTCTCAGGATTTAAGCAGAGTACGTTGCACACAAATAGCATTTGTTAATGTTTCACTTACAGTGCTGTGTAATTAAGCAGGTCACCATTTTGGTCAGCCATAGGGCTCTTTTTCTACTTAAGTGTTTGCTTCCTTCCCCTGTAACTTAAGTAAACTGACTCTTACATTAAGAACTATAATACTTACCTTATAGCTTTAGGACACCTTAGGAAACGTTGTAAACTGCAATAGCCCCGCTACGTTCACCCTCACTGTGCTCAGGCTCTCTTCGCTCCCCTCCCTGCCCCCAATTTCCTCCCGCCCCCAGTACCTCTACATTTATAGTACTATAACCCCTCCCCCATTTTCTAGATCCTATCTATTTTCATCTGGGATAATTCCTCCCACCCCCATTCTTCTACCTACATTTCAATAACACCTATTAGCTTTCATCTGGCATTCTCCCATCCCCCTTCCAGTACCTTTACCTCACCACTTTATCTTCTGGTGTTGCATCACCAGGTAAAATAGTTCCTTAACTCACTAGCTGAATCACAGATAACGATATACTCCTCTTTACTATCCCTCTTGTTCACACCATGCCTCCTTACCTTGTATGAAAACCAGTTTCTCATGGGATTTCAGGTCCTGAAAGGCCATACTATCACCCCAGCTGTAAATCCTCCCATCTTCAACCATACTTACAGTACCAAGTCCTGTCCAATATCTTATTCAGTCTATCAACATTTCAACCCCAGGCAAATTAACTCTAGATCCAAACACTACCACAAACTAATAAAACAAATTCCTGAAATTCATCACCAAGTATAGACTTAACCTAATACTTGGTGGTGATATTCACCCCAACCCTGGCCCACCCACTTCAGATACACATGCCCCCTCTACTTGCAATCTAAACTACACACCTACAATTAATAGGCCAACTAACTCTCTCCTAGCCTGTCATCTCAATATTAGAAGCATTAATAACAAGGTGCATGAATTGCATGCACTTCTGGATGTCCACTCCCCTGAGATTCTCTGTTTATCTGAAACCTGGTTAAAACCTGACACTGCCAGACAATGAAGTATTACCACCTGAGTACAACATACACAGGCTGAATCATGCTTTGAGGAAGGGGGGGGGGGGTAGCTGTACTCTATAAATCTGAGTTGAATGTCACCATAGATGTAATACAACCACCTCAGATTAATAACTCAGAGATTCTTGCCACGAAATTGCAACTTAATAAAAATAAATGCATTAATATCATCTGTATGTACATTCCCCCAGGTAACAGTATATCTACACTTGAAGATATCCTGCACTGGCTGTCATGTCACTACCCCCAAGAAACCCTACTACTTGGAGACATTAACATAGACTGGGGCACCTGTTCCTCAGAATCCCCAACCACTCATATTAACCTGCATGCATTTAAACAAATCATATCCACCCCTACCAGGATAGATAAACCCAACCAAAAAAAAAGCATTCTTGACTGGGTACTCATAAGAAGTCAGCCCCAACTGTACACCTCTGGTACCCTCCTTGATGGCCTAAGCGATCACCTTCTCACATATGTAATTAAGCACAAAGCCATTAATTCCCAACAACCCTTACTCAGAAAGGTTAGAATCAATATAAACTTTGACCCTGACAAATTCCAATAAGAACTAATCTAATCTAATTGGTCTATTCTAAAACACCTCCCCTTAGAGGAAGCAGTAGCATACTTTAACAACAAATTCCTTGAGATCCTTGATTTGCATGCACCTGTTTGTTCAAAGAGAACAAAGGCAAAAACTGTGCCATGGCTTTCTAAAGAGTCTAAACTCAAAATTACCCTTAGAAACAAAGCATGGGCTTTATGGCATTCTTCTAAAGACCCCCAAGATCACATTAAATACAGGCAATCCAGGAACGAAACTAAAAAATCCATTTTACAAGACAAAAAACAATACTACTGTAATTTGCAGACAGTAAATCAAAATAACCCTCAGAAGTTTTGGGCTGGTTTAAATAAACTGGACAAACTTCAACCCCAATCGCTGCTGCTACTACTGATAAAACCCCTGAAGATTTTTCTGACAGTTTTAACCGATTCTTTACTGAGACAATTCAAGCCGTAGCTAGCCAACTACCTCCTAGCTTCCCTGGTCTTGAAAGTAGCACCCCTAGAAACCTACTTGCATTCAGCTTCCAACCAGTCGCCACTTCACTTATCCGTACCTTGATCAAAAAATTAAAACCCACTACACTTTCTGCTGATCAACTCCCTGCCAAGTACCTACAAAAATCAGCTGATGCTATTGCTTACCCCATCTCAGTACTAATCAATCAAACCATAGTAGAAGCTAAAATTCCCACCATCTGGAAAATATCCTATGTAATCCCACTTCACAAAGGAGGCAGCTCTACTGAATTCTCCAATTATAGGCCAATAGCTATACTCTCTCCACTTGCAAAGATTATGGAAAAATGTATTCATAGACAACTCATGCACGACCTAATCCAGAATCACCTTATGGCAGACACTCAGCATGGCTTCCGTCCTCATCACAGCACTACTTCAGCCCTTCTAGCCTTTGCCAACACCATAATCGCAACAATAATTATATATCCTCAGCCCTCTTCTTGGATCTTTCCAAGACATTCAATATGGTTGATCACCAACCTTTAATCCACACCCTGCAAACATTCTGTCTAGATACTAGAGCCCTTCAGTGGTTTCAGTCCTACCAGAATGGTTGACAGCAGGCTGTCCTCCCGCTGAACAAACTCTCTAACCTTCTACCTAACACTCTTGGAGTACCACAAGGCTCTATACTAGGGCCATTGCTGTTCTCCATCTTCATTAACGACCTTTATACCGTCATCCCAAAAGGCAGCTGTATCCAATATGCTGATGACTGTACTCTGATTTGCTCGGCCACATCTCCAATAGAGTTATGGTCAGCTACCCAGACCACCTTTAATACAATAGAAAACTGGCTTTCTGAACATCGTCTGATCCTAAATCCCAAAAAACTAAAATGCTGTTATTTTCATCAACACGTAGGTCTACCGCTTTCACCTTTACCATAAATTCAAATGATGGCACAATAATCTCCCCTGACCCCTCTACAAAACTATTAGGTGTCATCATAGATAATAATCTAAAATTCGACCTACATGTTAACCAAACTATCAAAACCATCAATAAAAAACTAGGGTCACTTTACAGAATAAAAGCCTTCCTAACCCCTCCAGCTAAAATTGCCATAGTTCGCTCTCACCTTCTTTCAACCCTTCTGTATGCATCCCCTCTACTCTTGAATTTAAACAAGATTGTCCTTAACAACTGTCAATTTGCTACAACCATATTGCCAGGTTTGCCACTGGGCTGCCATTTAGGACACATCATTGCATCAATCTAAACCAGCTTGGGTAGCTTGAACTACCCAGCCTAATCCAGTATAACCAACTGATTATGGCCTATAAAATCCTCTATAATCCAGACAATACTTCTGCACTTAAAAATATTATCACCCCCTATAACAATCCTAGACCTCTTCGATCCTCTAACAAACTGCTAATTCAGACTAGCAAAATTAATAACACAGCCGGTGACTCTCTCTTTGCAAACTCTGTCAGTAGATCCTGGAACTTTCTTCCAGCTGATATTATCTTACTTTCCACCTTAGGTCAATTTAAAACTAGACTCAAACAACATTTGTCACTTGACTGGCTTATGTCACTGTATCAAGCCTGGCTAACTCTCTCTAGAATGTGTAAAAATCTGTTAACCATCTTACTGTGTAATTTAATTTAATCCTGATTTACGCTCGGGATTAACTCTAACCTGTGGAACTTGTTTAACTTGCTTACTTATGTAATCTCTGTAAATAGTCTGTTTGTATTGTGTAATGCTATATCTGCTTACCCTTGGAGCTTTTCTCCCCGGGCCTCCACTGAAAATGGACATGCATCCAGTCGGACTATCCCGGTCAACAAATGTAAAATAAAATAAATAAATAAATATATAGACACAGACACACACACATGAAAGACCACCCTTTACTTAAAATCCCAAAATCTGTCTATTTTTGTTTTTGTATGTTCATACTTCATTACCTTCGGTAATACCTTTCATGTTGCAGACCTTTACATTCCAGGTTGAAACTAGGTCCTTATACGTGCCCAACCAAACCTCACTCACATTTTTTTTCCTGTCATAAGATCTGAAGTTCGGCTATAAGAAACCAACTGTGTGTGTGTGTGTGTGTGTGTGTGTGTGTGTGTGTGTGTGTGTGTGTGTGTGTGTGTGTTGCTGACTGGTACATATTCAGTCTACTAAATCTTTCATCCTAGTACAGTACTAATCAGTCTTATCTAGTTCCCCACAGTACTAATAAAGTTTATGTAGGTCCTCAAATTAAAAAAAAAAACTTGATTTTCAGTATGGCAAACATCCGTGGTGGTGCAGCGGTAGCGTTGTTACCTCACAGCAAGAGGTTCTCCCGTTCGATTCTCGGCTGGAGTGCTGGTAGTGCCTTCTGTGTGGAGTCTGCATGTCCTCCCCGCGGTTGGGTGGGCGTTCGAAAGATATGCGTAAATGGGCGTGCCTTCGTTGAAGGTTGAACGTCGAGCTGGCACCTCGGCGTTCATCAAAATCTACTGCCAATCATTAGCGGACCGGAGTTCCGCTGTGGCGACCCCTAACCGGGAAAAGCCGAAAGACAGCAACAAGGAGCACATGAAAACTATGGCTCCTTGCTAAAATGATTTAAAACTAATTGAAAAATCACCTGATTAGGCAACAGCACTCTTAAAAATTGATGTAGAAAAAGGAGTGTTGATAGAACCATGTCCACAAGAAAAAGATCAGAAGTGGGAAACAGAAAGACACTTTAAAAGTCCTGTCAAGCAGAGCATCCAAAATGTCTTTAATCTCTGAGAAGTAGCAGGCTGATCATGACTTCCGTGTGGTGTGTGTCATTCTCTAAGATGTCTTCCCAGAGATAAAAAAATGAATGACAATTTGGAAAGCAACATTTTAAGAGAATGACAAGATTCTGAGGAAAATCATGGAGGCAGTGAACAAACACTAATAAGCAATCCAGACATTATTGCTAGAAAAAGAATTACTGAAAGTGAAGCCAGAGCAGAGGATGTCCACATGGATCTGATGGAAGCTGCCTTAAGTGATGAAGAATGTTAAGCAAGACCAGGTGACTCAGGTTCATTTAGCAGCTTGGGTGACTGACACCAGCAGGGAGGAATGCTCATGCCCATCCTTGGTGGGAGGGCACTTGATGAAACTCCCAAAGGGAAGATGTGGTTCAAACAGGGGACCTGCCGTTGGACATAGTCGTCAAGTGTGGTGGCAGGGAAAGGAAGTGGGTTGGGCATATAAAAAAAAAAAACCTAGATGGAAGCAGTGATGGCTGAGCCCCCAGGATGCCCTTAGGATCTGCGGTCAACCCCAGCAATACAGAAGTAGTCTAAGGGGATAGGAGGATAGCTGGTAGACCTAGCATGGACATGGGGCACTGGAAGCCAGGCTAGTAGGATAAGGCCTAAGGGGACCAAAAAGAATAGAAAAAAAAAAAGATTATCGAGCAAGAAGGACTGCTATGGTGATGGAATGCTTAGAAGTAAGAGACTGTTAAAACCTTTATACAAAGGCAATTAGCAGCACAAACAAAGTTGCCAGAACAGGTTATCCAACTGGAAAAGGCAGACAGGATTGCATGAGTCCCCAACAGGGTTTAGCATGGTAGATCATAACAGACTATAGAGCAATTTTACACTTATGCTGTAAAAGAAAAGACCCTGTCCTTATTGTGGAATCCATGGCATCACTGGTTCTTTGATGCCTATAATGTCCTTCATATTGATCACTGCTGTTGTAGCTAAGCTTTTATGGGTTATCTCCCCCCAAATGGAATTGGCAACTATGCTGAGTGTTACACCAGTTCTTTATACAAACATCTGTATAACTGCGTTGACTCAGCCATACCTGATAGGACCAAAACAAGCTCCTCAAGGAAGAACAAGCTTGCCTGGTGGACAACTGCCATTAACAGGCTTTACAATAAGAGGAAGAAATTGCTGCCTGAGAGTAAGAGGGAGTGAGCCTTAAATTGGAAACACTCCCTTCTCAGCTTAAAGAAGCAAATATGACTTATTGTGAAGTCCACCAAAGCCAACTGTGAATCCAAATTAGCTTCCTCAACTAAAGACAACCAAAAGGCATTCTTTAGTTGCATCCATAACCTAAAAGGAAAGGCCGAGATTTGTGCTGAACTGGCAATTAATGATACCACATATACTAAGCCTGTGGGCATAGCTAACCTGCTGGCCAACAGTTTCTGTGAAAACTTCACACCCCTGTCCGTGCCACACGTACCCCATGACATCCCTACCACCTTCCCCCTACCTTGTATCTCTAAAGAGCAGGTTGTAAACACCCTCTCTAAGGCCAAAAACACAGCATCCATGGGACCTGATAACATCCCTGGCTGTGTCCTACATGGGCTCCAACAAGAACTGGCAACACCATTGTTTACCCTTTTCAGTCATAGTCTAAGCACTGGCTTTGTCCCAGCTGAATGGAAAACAGCCACCGTTATTCCCTTGCACAAAGGTGGTGTTCCACTGACTCTAGGAACTGTAGACGTATTAGCCTGGCAAGCCTTATCTGCAAGGCCATGGAGTGAATCGTCATGGACCTTATCAACAAAGATATAGGTAATCTCCAAACACTTGACCTTACTCAGTTTGGATTTGTTAAAGGGAGATCATGTCTGGTAAACTTAGTGGACTTCTTTGAGACAGTCGTCATGGCCCTGGATTAGGGGAAATCTGTGCATAGAGCCCACCTAGACTTGGCCAAGGCTTTTGACACTATCCCCCACTCAGGCATTATTGACAAACTCACTCAGCTAGGTATCAACCCTTATATCATTAGATGGATCGCTAACTGGCTCACTGATAGAACACATATAGTCAAAATAGGGGAATCCATCTCCAACAGCAGACCTGTAATCAGTGGTGTTCCACAGGGATCCGTCCTGGGACATCTACTGTTTGGAATCTATTTCTCCAAAGTACAAGCAAAAACTAAAGGCCTGTGGCTGACAAAGTTTGTTGATGACTGCAAACTGGGAACAGTCATAGAATCTCCAAATTATGTCAACATCCTACATGTGTGTCTTAATTGGCACCAAAGTCATGGCCTTCAACTCAATGCAAACAATGTATCATCATCCCTTTCGGTAAGAGCGATGTACCTGCTAACTAGCCCTTCAACACCCTAAGTACGCACTCAGTGATGAGAGACATGGGCACACAAGTTGACAGCAATCTTACTTTTGATCACCATGACTCCTCAGTGGTAAGAAGGGCATTCTGTATTGCTCATCTCATAAGTAAGGGCTTTGCCTCCAGAAGAAAAGAAGTTATAACCTTCCTGTACTCTTCTCTTATCACGCCAGTAATTGAGAACAGTGCCTGTTTTGGTATGTACATTTCCAAGCACCTCCAGAAAATTGGAGAAACCACAAAGGTTTCTCACAAGGAAAATTCAAGGTCTTCAGTATCTGTCCTATGTGGGTCATCTGAAATCACTGTCACTTTATTGTGTTTCATATAGACTACTCAGAGGTGATCTTTGCCTTGCATATAAGGCAATCCAAGACCCTGTTTTATAGGAAATGCTGCATATCCGCAAATTAAATGGTACATGGGTTGCTCACTCTAAAGACCTTAACCTGGTATGTGTGACATTAATAGGACCTGCTGGAGGGACAGATTTGTCTCCCAGAGGTTACCACACCTTTGGAACAGACTCCCACTTCATGTCAAGCAGAGCATCTCATTGGCCCTCTTCATACACAGTCTGGATGATTGGATGGGTAACTTTAAATTCACCGCAGGTGTTCGACCTGTGTCCCTCTTGGACATGGGCATTAGGCGCTGATCATGGAAATAATGGTAGAACATGGCTAGGCTTGTAAGGGCCCTAGGGCCATTACACTAGTAACTTTGTATGATCCTGTATGATATAATAGCCAGCCAGCATACAAAGCTTCAGGGCACATTCCGCACACCCAAACTGTTAGTCATCTCTTTCTGAGCTGATTAAAAGACAGGTTTGGGTGCCAAGCTCATTAGAATGTTCCTTTTGTCAAAGAGAGTGCTTCTATGCACACTTCCACATCTTGTTTTTGTTGTTTAAATGGGCGTTATTCTTTATGAAAGTATATTTTAAGTTAGAAATATGTTTTTTTTTTTTTTTAACTGTCCCACGACTTTACTGTACTTTTAAATGGGAGTGCAGTTTAGTGTCTGACAGTTTAAAAGTTAGTTTAAAGATTATACATTTTTTTTTCCTGTGGAGAAAATTTGTTTAAATAACTTTGGCTTGTAAAGTATATCAGAGTGCATTCTACAGTCTTTAAACTGGAAAAAGGTACTATTTTATTTAAATTTTACCAGCTTGTGCTGATCCCGCGGTGGTAGTGGTGCTGCAGTAGTGTTGTCGCCTCACAGTAAGACGCTGTCCGGTTCGATTCTCAGCTAGAGCGTCTTCTGCGTGGAGACATGCGTGAATGGACATACCTGCGTTGAAGGTTGTGTGTCAGGGCTGGTAACTCGTCATGTAAAAATCAACTACCAATCATTAGCGGACCGGAGTTCCGCTGTGGCGACCCCTAACCGGGAAAAGCCGAAAGACACAAAAAACAGCTTGTGCTGCTTGGTTTTCCCTGAAAAAAGCATAATTTTCGGCTTAACCATGGAACATACTACCATTTCCACAGTCATTCCTTCTTTGAGTCACAAAAAGAATAACAAAAAAATGCCGTACGGGTTGACTTAACCAGACTTAATCCACAAAAGTAAGTTTAAGCACTTTCGTTCGTAAACACAATGAACGTCATCAAAAACAAAAGTACAAATTGAGCAAAGCCTCGTATGTAAACTTTTAAAATTGGCACCAAAAGATTCTTAAAGTTGTACACCATGCACAATAAAAAGCCTCCAGTGCATTAGAAACATTTGGCACGATACTGCTGCAACAACTTAGTATTAACAATAGAAAATAAACGTTTTTGTCATCCTAATAAAAAGTTGTTGAAAATATGTACATATATAAAAAATAAAAAAGTATGAATTAGTAAGTAAAATATGTATTAAATATATAACCAAACATATAAGAAACCACATAACCCAACTAAAAAAATGTATAAATGTGTATATAAATAATCACAATCATGTTTTTAATGCGCTGGAGGCTTTTAAATTTGTTCGTAGTGTACAACTATAAGAATCTTTTGGTGCCAATTTTAAAGTTTATATAAGAGGCTTTGCTCAGTTTGTACTTTTGTTTCTGATGAAGCTCATTGTATTTATAAATGAAAATGCTTGAACTTACTTTTGTGGATTAAATCTAGTTGATTTAACCCGTACTGTATTTTTTTGTTATAAGTTTAATTGTCTTTTATTCCGTTCACAAAAAGAATAAGAAAAAGTTAACTAAACAGCCTAGCAGATTTTGCAGTTGTTGAGGTCCTCTCAGTGGGCAAAGGAGAGTCACTGTTGTCAGTCTTGCGAGAAGGGGCAGGGAAGGTGTCCCTGTTTAGCAAGAATGTTGTGCCCATTCGTGGAGAAGTTGTTGCTGCCGTTAATAATTCGGTCTGTCAAAAACATACTGAAAACTATAAACATTTATCATCTCATGAAGCAATTCCATTGGACTGGGTTAATTTATTAAGTCTAGCTCAGGGTCTTGTAAGGTGGGGAGAGGGTTCTTGTTAAGAAAAAAAAGATATCTCTCTTTTCCTAAAGAGATTCAAGACATTGAATTTGGAGAGGAATATGATAGGACAGATACAGGTTTTTCTCCTTAAATTTCTGATTCAGACTCTGAGGAGAGCATGCTATCTGAATCTCTCTGTCAGGGATTCTCTTTCTCTGAGACCATTTTCAGAATGTGCTAGTGTTTTCAGTGGGAAAATACTGAGATGTCCTTCCTTATCACTGTTGCAGTATTCTTTACTAAAGGGATATCCTGCCTAGGATAGGTGAATGTCCAGCTATTATACCAAAGCCTTAGCACCTTCCAGGTGATGTATGTCCTTTGTCTAAGGCATATGGTACATAAGTGACATATGAGTGCCTAATCCTCAGAACTTCTTTGCCATTAGCCTGAATGTTACTTTTGAATTTAGTCTGCAGATCTTCATCATGTTGCTTCAGTTACTGAGCCTTCAAAATAGAAGTATTCTATTGGGGGTTTTTCCTTCCTTTTTTCCTTTCATTTTATTGCCATTTACATGTTGGGCAGGAAGGGAAAATGTGAATGTGGGAGGCAGATTCCCCATAAAGATAGACACCAGAAGTGTCCTTTTTTATAGGTGCTATCCACAATAGTACTCAGTGTGATATTCCTCAGTTGTTTGTACTGAAGACCCTGCTTATCCATCTGTCTTCCCTTTCCATCTATTTAAATAACCAATGTCTGAAGCTATTAGCCCAAGGAACTATGGCCTCTGAATCCACCAACCCTAACATTCAACTGCTTAAGAAAAAGTCTGAAAAGACATATTGAGACTTCTGCTGTCCAGCCTGTGCATTGGTTTGAATGAAGAAACTGAGTATACTGTCTGGTGCTGACGCCCAGCCTTCTGTGTCATGGCCCCATTGGAGGCAAACATAGAGCTGCATACCTGCACATCCACTAAAGCTGTCCCTACATCTGCTGCAGACAAAGAGGGGGAACAGCAGCTGATTATTTCAGAGGGGCCTAAGGGGATTCCCCAGAATCTTTTCAGGGAAGAGGTTCCTGGTTCGTGTTGAAGGCAGGCAGGGGTCTGAACCGCCACAGTTTGTCAGGGCTAATGTTCCTTTGAAAAAGGAAAAAAAAAACAGACGTGGCTCTTGTGGCTAAGGACCCATGCAGAGAATGCAAGGACTTCACTAAGGGTATTTTCAAAACCCTTATGACTATGAAGTGTCTTATGGTACTGTCTGTTCCGTCATCTATTCCTGGGTCTTGTACCCCTTCTAAATGTCCTTGAGATTCTGATTTATCTGAAGAGGATGTGGAGTTGGATTCTGGGGAAGGGTCCTTAGTCTGCTCTTCTTAGATTCATTCCCCTTTTGCTCTTGGGTTTGATGAAAACGATTCCCTTTTCCCTGGTTCTCCCATTGAAGAGTTATCTTTTGGGAGCACATTTGTTTACATGATGGAACATTTTAAGTGGACTGTTCTCATATTTCTGATATCCAGAAGAGCTGTTATGACCTCTTGCAGATTGACTTAACCTTGGCCTTCTGCAGTGCCTTCAGTGTTGGATGGCCTCTTGGACTCCTTTTTTCTGCTTCCCATGCTCCTGACTCCCAGCAACCTACTATGAAGAAACCTGACAGGTTCTACAAAGTACTTGAGGCTAAAAGGTTTTTACATAAAAGCCCTTCTTCTGACTCTGCTTTTTCTCTCTGGCTAAAGATAAACCTTCTAAGATGCTGTCCTCTTTCAAACTTTTGTCATCTGACAAGGACAGTAGAGCTGTGGACAAGTATGGGGAAAACAGTTTATGCATCTGCCACATTAGCTTTCAGGGCCGTGAACGACTAGACCCATATGACAAGTTATATACTGGCTCTTCTTTCTCAACTTGGGTTTTTTTTGTCTGATAGGCCAGATTCCAAAGCTAAGTCTTCTGCCATTTCCCTTCTGATCTCTGCTTTCCAGATAGCTCACCGCTCCATCAAATTCTCCTATGATGCTGCTGATCTCTCTTCCAGGGCAGCTGCATCAGGGTCTGTTATGAGGAGATGTTCCTGGCTGACTTTGGAATCCCTCCATGAAGACATTAAGGTGATGTAACTGGAGTCTCCCTTAGATAACCAGAATCTGTTTGGTTGTGCTGCAGATGAACTCTTCAACACCCTGCAGGATAAGGAAAAGGTCATGCGGGATCTTAAACAGATCTTTTTTTCTCCTGTTTTTAAATTTCAGAATAATTACCCTTCTAAATTTTCCTTTGTGGGTAGACAACAAAGACAGCTTTCCAGGGGTAAGAGATCTTCTAAGAGGGTTTATCCTGATAAGCCTTCCCTAGGTACGAAGGGTCAAAAGCCTTTTCCTGACAAATCTGCTTCTGTTTGACATTCAACCACTTCTGTCTCTTGGACATAGTCCTCTTCTCTCAGACTGGCTCTGCCTTTTCCAGTTTGGCAACATCACCGCAGATTCCTTGGTACTTTCCATCCTAAGGTTACTTCAGAGTATGGAAATCCATTCCATCTTTTTCAGGCATTCCCAAGCTCCTCTTTGACATCTTCCTCACTTTCCTTTGATTCTTCAAGACCTCTTGGTGCAAGGAACCATTCAGTCTGTTCCACCCTCTCAGCAGGGCAAGGGGTTTTATTCCAGAATGTTCCTGGTTTCCAGAAAAGAGGGTTCTTGGAGGCCCATTCTGGATCTCTCCTTTCTCAACACGTGTATAAATGTTTCTGCAATCAGGAGGTTGTCTCTCCAGTGTCTGTTTCCTCTGTTGCTTCCTTAGGCTTCCTGGTTTCTCTTGATCTGAAGGATGCCTACCTTCGCATTCCTATGCACCCTGTCTTCAGGAAATGTTTACATTTCTCTGTTTCCTGATCATATTATCAGTTCTCTACTTTGCCTTTTGGTCTTTCCTTGGCTCTGATTCTCTTTACCAATGGTCTGGCCCTGGTGATGGCCTTCTGCAGATGTCAGGGTCTTCAAAATTTTCCTTATTTGGACAACCTTCTTATTTAAGCCCCTTTTCAGCAGTTTCTGCTTCAGGATCTTGAATATACTATGATCCTGCTGCATAGTGTGGTGCTCAATTTGAATCTCAAGATGTCTTTTCTGACCCCGTGCCTAGAACAAGTTTTTCTGGGTTGCAAGATTCAGACCTTGCCAGTGCTGGCTTTCCTTCCTCTTCCCAAGGTCCTTTCTTTGACTGTATGTTTCCAGTCTCTTCTTCATCTTCCTCTTTTATAGGTGCCCGCAAGACAATTTATTCTACCTCTAGGGTTCATGGCATCTACCATTCCTATGCCCCCTTCATCAGATCCCACATTAAGAAGTTTCAGTGGTACCTCAAACTGGACTCAACTATGTTAACCTCTGGACTTTCTCATCCCTGTTTTGCCTTTCCTCAAACTCTGGTTCCTCCAGTGGGTTAATCACATTTCCCTGAATTCTGGCCTATCTTTCCAGGTTCCTTTGCCCACTGAGGACCTATATATAGATGCTTCAAGTCAGGGTTGGGGAGCTTCTTCCAAAGGTGTCGGGGTTCAGGGAGTTTGGCCTTCCCACAACTGAAGGACCATATCATCAAAGAGATGAGAGCTCTGATTTTGGCTTTTCATGCTTTGTACTCTGAGTCTCAGGTCTTTTGAGAATCTTCACAGACAATGCCATGGTTATGTACTACATAAATAAACAAGGGGGCACATAAGCATACCTTCTTTGCAGACTGGCTTTTCAGGGTTGGGATTTTGTGAGTCACCAACATCTAACCCTTCAGGCAGTCTATATTCCTTCAGAGTGCGATCTAGTGGCAGGCGGTCTGAGCAGGTCCAGGACAGATCCTTATGAATGGATAATTCACTGAGAGGTTTTGCTGGACATTGTTCATCGGTGCAGTACTCCTCAAGTAGATTTTTTTTATCACCCTCTCAACAGTTAACTTCCTGGGTTCTATTCCAGAGTGCCAAGTCCTCTGGCTTGGAAAGTAGATGCCATGACTTTTTCCAGGAAGGGGATATTTCTGTATGCTTATCCCCTTCTTTCTCTTTTACCAACAGTCCTGCACAAGATCATGTGGGACAGGCCTAAAATCTTGTTGATGACTCCCTTTTGGCCCAGGCGACAGTGGTTCCTCCTTCTGTTTCCTCTGGCCAGGGCCAGTCATCACAAGTTACCTCACAAGATGGATCTTCTCACAGAGGACAAGGGATCCCTCATTCACCCATATTTACTGACGCAGGAGCATATTTGATTTTTTTGGGTCATAGGGTTTTGATTCCTTTTAGATACAAATTTTCTGAGGAAATCCCTTTGGTTTTGCAGGAGACCAGAAAACCTACTACTAGAAAATCTTATGTAGCTAAGTGGAAAAGATTTTCTGTTTGGTGTTGCAAACTTGAACTGGGCCCTGTTTCTGTGGATATTCCCACTGTACGTTCTTGTTTGTAAGAGCTGTTCAATTCTGATCTGTTAAAGTTCATTTGTCAGCCATCTCTGGTTTCCTGTCCTTGAATCCACCCATTTATTTTAAATTCAAAGTAAAACAATTTCTGAAAGGCTTCCTTCATACTAGAATCCCCCCCCCCCCCACACACACACACACAAGAAAGCCTAATCCTCTTTCTTGGGACTTTAATTTTGTTCTTGAAAAGTTGACTTGGTCACCATTTGAGCCTGCGGTTTCTTCTCTGCAGCATTCTACTTGGAAACTGTTCTGTTCGTGCCTGTTACCCTTCAGGCACTCATGGTAGCTCCCCTTTCATGGTTTTTCAAAGAGACTGGGTATAGCTTTAGTTAATCAAGCTTCTAACAAGCATTTTGTTTATTCCAGTGCTTTCCATTCTGAGAAGGATGGTAAGACAATTGATAATCTTTGGGGAAAAAAGTGTATGCGTCTACAACTTTAATGTTTAGACTTTTGAATTGTCAGGATTATATGCTTAAGCTTATTCTGACTGATTTTGAAAGTATGAGGGACATTTTATCTGCAGTTCCCTCCTGTCAGGAAAAATCTGCTTTGTGTGATTTAGTTTATTCAATTCCTCAAGTCACAATTCATTGTTTAAGTGTGTATGTAACACCAGATACCACATCCAGGGCTGTCGCCACTGGTATTATTTTGAAGAGGTTTGTCTGGCTGTGTTCTCAGAACCTCCCAGAAGATGTAAAAAAATGACATTTTAAATTTTTCTCAGAACCTTACAGAAGATGTAAAAAAAAACAAACAAAAAAAAACAACACAATTTTAAATTCTCCTTCGTGTAGAGATTTAGTTTTTGGACCCACTGCTAGAGAGGTTTTAAAAGATGTGATGACAGGGTAAGCTGATACAGGGAATCTCTCAGATTTTTCTGCCCTTCTTCAAAATTTCCAAGGGATTTTCTGCTGCCTCATTCAGTTTTGGCAAGAAACAATAGAAATAATCTTAACAAAATGCACTTAAATAGCAGTTTAAAAAACAACGGGAGTGAGGTTACAAAAAGAAAGCAGGAACCACTCCCACAGAACAAATGCCAGTCAAATAAGGCAAAATGACTATTTATGTGACCTACAGAGAGAGAGAGACACACACACACACACACACACACACACACACACACACACACACACTGGCAGTCCCTTATCTTTCAGAAAGTATGACTCTCCACTTTTCTCTTTGGATACAGATTGTTTCAGACAGATGGGTTTTGAAGCTGATTCAGCATGGTTCCAGATGGCCATGGGAAGAAATTCCTCCATTTCAGAGAATTATTCCCCATCCACCTGACCAAACCCCCTCTGGTCCCTCCTGTCCTACAGTACTCTGTGTCTAAGGCAATAGAAACAGTTCCACCTTTCCAGTTAGGAAAATGTATTTATTCAAGAATGTTTTTGGTGCCAAAGAAAGAAAATTCTTGGAGACCAGTCCTGGACCTTTATTTTCTGAAACTGTATGTGATAGTGCCCATGTTCAGAATGCTTTAATTTCACAAATGGTTACCCTTTTTTTCTTATTTGAATTTTTTGGTAACCTTAGATTTAAAAGATGCTTATCATGTTCCTGTTTGTCCAAACTTCCGATGTTTGAGAAATTTTATGTGTTTGGACCACATTATCAATTATCTTCCTTATCTTTTGGGTTATTCATTGCTCCAAGAGTCTTCACAAAGTGTTTAGCTCCTGTTCGGGCCCGTTGCAGGCTACAGGATGTTCCATTTTCCATATTGATGACTAGTTTATCTTTAGACAAATGGCTCAGGCTCACAGCAACAAAAGGGTTTATTCAAGTAAAGCACTTTTCGTCTCGTACACCATCATGGAGACTTCTTCAGACCAGTAAAAACATTACACAAAAGATGAAACTCGTTTTTAAAAGGTTCTGCATATACAAAGAACCAATCAGCGATCAGCAAGCTCACTTAACTACCGAACAACATGTTCAGAGAAACAAGCAGTCGATAAAAACCTTTTCTTTGATGATCAATTTAATTGATAGTTCAAATGTTTCAAATTCCTAATTGAATACATTCTACAAAATAATATATAGTTACAAAGTGCACAAAATTACATATAATAAAAGCATAAAATTATAAAGGTTATGTTAATAGAAAATAAATTGTAACCTGTCACTAACAGCAAATATATAAAAACATATGTAAATAAATAAAACTAGTAACTTATCACAGTTAGAAGCACTCATAAGAAAAAAGGAACAGTTTGAGTTATCTCAACAAGCTCCTCAATTTTAAAATACATGCCAGGCAGGTAATTTCATTTAATCCAGGGATACTATAGGAATTCAACCTAAGTTGCCAGATTAATTCCCTTTTCTCCAGAATTAACTGGAATGGACCACCCTTATGGTCAGTAGTTCTTGATCAATCACTCTAAAAGTAAAACTGTGGTCGGGGTTCTCATTACAGTGTCTAGCCAGCGCATTGTTCTCACTCCTTTTTCTAATGTTGTAAATGTGTTCATATACCCTGTCACGAAGCCTTCTGTCTGTCTTTCCTACATAGAAGGCTGGGCATAACTGGCACAGTGCAAGGTATACTACAGCCCTCGATTCACAGTTAACTCTACCCTGTACCTTAAAATCACGGCCCCCCAATAGTAAAATTTGAACCCATGGCAATAAACCTACAGTAGTTACAACATTCACATTTGAACGTACCTTTTGTCTTGTTACTGTTCATACCTATTGCCTCAATGAAATCCTTCAAGTTTATACCTTTCCTAAAAATAAAATTATGGCAACTACCCAATTTAACTGAAAGGTCACCATCACTTAGAATAATGTTCCAATTCCTACAAAGGATTCCTTTCAAAAGGCTAGCTTCTAGACTGTACGTGGTAATGAAACTCCTCACAAATCTGTTGTCATGATTACTAGTTGCCCCTACGGTACCTTCAGCTACTGTACTAGGGTTTGCTAAAGGGTACAAATTAACCGAACGGTCATGAACGGAGTTCATATGTACTGTACCCAAACTACCTGAAAGAATAGGTCTATAAAACCCAGTAATCCTCTTGTGCTGCACCTCATGTATCTAATCAACAAGTTCAGTGGGGTAACCACGACTAGTAAACATTACCTTTAAAGTCTCACATTCTTCAATAAAGACCACTTTGTCACTGGTCATTCTGGCCGCTCTAACCAGCTGGCCCTTCAATACCGATCTTTTTTGGTGCAAAGGGTGACAGCTGGTATAATGCAACATAGTGTTAGAATATGTAGCCTTGCGATGTATATGAGCTACAAAACAGTGTTTTGTCCTATCCTTTCTCAGGTCAACATTTAAATAACAAATGCGATCCCTATGAACAACATAAGATGTACTGATGTTCAAAAATTCGACAAATTCATGTGCCTCAGCCTCAGACCCGTTAAACATTAAAAAGGCATCAAACAAAAATCGCATATAAAACCCCACTTTGTCTGTAAACCTGCTGTTACCAGAAATAGTCTGAGACTCTCACTGCGCCATTACCAAGTTTGCATAGCTCCCACCACAAGGGAAACCTATAGCTACACCCACGATCTGTCTATAAATAATGTTGTCAAAAGTAACATAATTGTTACTTAAAATTATGTCCATCAATTCCTGAAATAGTCTAACCTCCAAGTTAGTGGGTCCATGTGATAATAACCTATCAACTACCATTTCAATCCCCACAGTGTGGGGAATCGAAAAGTAAAGGTCAACCACATCAATGGTCATAAACAGAATATCATCTTGGTAACCAAAATTTTCCAGAGCTGTTAAAAAGGCCCATGAGTCCTTACATATTTGCTTTTCCTTAACAACAAACTTTTTTAAAAGGGAGTCAACATATTTAGCACAAGAGTATGTAACCAAAGACCTAGTATTAACTAGTGCTCTCATTGGGGGGGGGGGGTCTACCAAATTTTTGTGAATTTTCGGTAAACCGAATAGTGATGGAATCGTAGGGTGCAAAATAGACAAATAATTAAAGGTATCTAGGTCAATTAAACCTTCAATAAAGAAATCATTGATAAAGGAGTTAATCCTCCTGTAGGCCACGTTAAGTTAGTTTAAACTAGACACTTCATAAGTCCCACCATCAGGGACCGTATTCAATCTGGATATGTAGTCCACATTATCCATAATTAGCAGTCCACCACCTTTGTCAGGTTTTAAAACTCTGATAAGTATTGTTTTAAGATCATGCAAAGCTCTGTCCTCCCTCATTGACAGATTTTTAAAGTCAAGTTTGTTCCGTCGATTATGCAGAGTCCTAAAGTCATACTCACACATGTGTTCAAACAAAGAGATGACCAGGTCCAATGGAGGATTGAAGGTACTAGCCACCCTTAATCGGTTACTCATTTCACAATTGTTACCAAAAAGGACAGCTAAAGTCAATTTATGAGTGTACAACTTCAGGTCAATTAGCGTCTCAGCCAACCTGAAATGGTTAGAGGGAACAAAGGTCAAACCTTTGCTGAAAATGTCACAAAGTTCAGATTCAATCTCATAATTAGAAAAATTATAGATTTTAAAATCACCAGCAGTGTTGACCATTATCATGGGTTTCGTCTGTTGGAGTTGTTCAACACCATCATGGTCCCCTTCCCCCTGGTGTTGTACTTCCTGCGATGGTTCTGACCCTTGTACAAAAAAACCCCTGCTCTCGAACTACGTTCCCTTGAGAGAAACCAGTGCTTCTATCATTAGCCTGGTGTTCAGTACCCCGCTGGGAGCCACTATTTATACAATCATTCGTCGGGTCATCAGCCACTATTCCCCTCTGCTGTTCCTCAATAACAGAATCGCCATGATTACTAACCATCACAGCGACATCAGCCTTTTGACCAGAAAAGTTATTGCCTTGAGAGAGTGGTGGCTTCGGGTAAGCTGCACCATTTTTATAATCGTTTATATCCCTCCTCAATTTCTTCATTTTAATTTCACTATTTTTCATAAGTTGTTGTTCAATAGAAGAGAAAACTCTCTTGTATTCATACTGATATCTTGAAAAGTCACAGTGTGACACAATTTCAGAGTTTAAGACAGAGATCTCTTTAGGGAGCCTATCCACTGTGAATTTATAGTGCCTACACATGGTATCCATTAACTCAAAACCATGCCTGTTAAACATGTCAATTAAGTCAGAAGAAAATGGTGTGTTCTCTTCCAAACCTGAGGGGTATTGCCAAGAATGTAACCCCTTAGGAACCACACCTTCCTTTTTATACTCCTCAAAGTATTTAATCTCCAACTGTAATTTTTTAGCTTTAAAAGATTTACTTTCAAGTTCTTTAAGCTTCGAAGCAATAGGGACACTTACCCCAGCCAGTACACCCTGTCCTTCACCTGTTCCTGCCTTCCCAAAAAAAGGTTGCTTATGGAGCCAAATGTCCACGTCAGGGAGACCAATAAGCTTGACAGTATTGTCCCTAGAATTGTCGTTTGTTGACATCCCACTGGTGTTAGTGTTTATATTAGCACTCAGCCTGCTGCACTCACTAGAAGAAATACCAATTAAACGGTCGTTTACACTAGGAAAGCTCATCAAATCACTAGAGGTAGCAACAGAGTTTTGTAAAGGGCTGCCCTTTGGTCGAACCACAGCCCCTTGTTGAGAAAAACAATCCAAACATGCCATCAGTGTATTAAGCCTGTTGTTCATAGTAGAAATCAGAAACTCCTCAAGCTCACCGAACTGTCTTCCTCGCCCAAAGGTGTGTCAGTAATCACTTCCAGGTCATTGTCAGTGTTTCTGCTCCCCGAGCCAGAAGCCATGCCAAAGAAAAACGAAACACTACCAAAAGAAAAAAAAACAAACTTGAAAACAAATGAATAGACAAATGGCTCAGGCTCACAGCAACAAAAGGGTTTATTCAAGTAAAGCGCTTTTCGTCTCGTACACAATCATGAAGACTTCTTCAGACCAGTAAAAACATTACACAAAGTTGAAACTCATTTTTAAAAGGTTCTGCATATAGAAAGAGCCAATCAGCGATCTTCTTAGCAAAAATGCAGCAAGCTCACTTAACTACCGAACAACAGCGTGTTCAGAAAAACAAGCAGTCAATAAAACCTTTACTTTGATGTTCAGTTTCACTGACAGTTCAAATGTTTCAAATTCCTAATTGAATGCATTCTACAAAATAATATATAGTTACAAAATGCACAAAATTACATATAATAAAAGCATAAAATTATCAAGGTTATGTTAATAGAAAATAAATTGTAACCTGTCACTAACAGCAAATATATAAAAACATATGTAAATAAATAAAACTAGTAACTTATCACAGTTAGAAACACTCATAAGAAAAAAGGAACAGTTTGAGTTATCTCAACAAGCTCCTCAATTTTAAAATACATGCCAGGCAGGTAATTTTGGTTCGGTTAATTTGTATCCTTTAGTAAACCCTAGTGCAGTAGCTGAAGGTACCTTAGGGGCAACTAGTAATCATGACAACAGATTTGTGAGGAGTTTCATTACCTCGTACCGTATAGAAGCTAGCCTTTTGAAAGGAATCCTTTGCAGAAATTGGAACATTATTCTAAGTGATGGTGACCTTTCAGTTAAATTGGGTAGTTGCCCTAATTTTATTTTTAGGAAAGGTATAAACTTGAAGGATTTCATTGAGGCAAGAGGTATGAACAGTAACAAGACAAAAGGTATGTTCACATGTGAACGTTGTAACTACTGTAACTTTATTGTCACTGGTTCAAATTTTACTATTGGGGGTGTGATTTTAAGGTACAGAGTAGATTTAACTGTAAATCGATGGCTGTGGTATACCTGGCAGTGTGCCAGTTATGCCCAGCCTTCTATGTAGGAAAGTCAGACAGAAGGCTTCGTGACAGGGTATATGAACACATTTACAACATTAGAAAAAGGAGTGAGAACAATGCCCTGGCTAGACACTGTAATGAGAACCCCGACCACAGTTTTACTTTTAGAGTGATTGATCAAGTAACTACTGACCATAAAGGTGGTCCATTCCAGTTAACTTTGGAGAAAAGGGAATTAATCTGGCAATTTAGGTTGAATTCCTATAGTATCCCTGGATTAAATGAAATTACCTGCCTGGCATGTATTTTAAAATTGAAGAGCTTGTTGAAATAACTCAAACTGTTCCTTTTTTTATGAGTGTTTCTAACTGTGATAAGTTACTAGTTTATTTATTTACATATGTTTTTATATATTTGCTGTTAGTGACAGGTTACAGTTTATTTTCTATTAACATAATTTATAATTTTATGCTTTTATTATATGTAATTTTGTGCATTTTATAACTATATATTATTTTGTAGAATGTATTCAATTAGGAATTTGAAACATTTGAACTGTCAGTGAAATTGAACATCAAAGAAAAGGTTTTTATTGACTGCTTGTTTCTCTGAATGCGCTGTTGTTCGGTAGTTAAGTGAGCTTGCTGCATTATTGCAAAGAAGATCGCTGATTGGTTCTTTGTATATACAGAATTTTTTAAAAATGAGTTTCAACTTTTGTGTAATGTTTTTACTGGTCTGAAGAAGTCTCTGTGATTGTGTAAGAGACGAAAAGCGCTTTACTTCAGTAAACCCTTTTGTTGCTGTGAGCCGGAGCCATTTGTCTATTCATTTGATTTCAAGTTTGTTTTTTCTTTTGGTAGTGACTAGCTTATCTCTGTCAAGTCTTTTTCAAAGAGTCAGAAATTTCACAGTTGGGTGAGAGATCTTTGCAGACTGGGATCCCAAGAGAACATTCAAAAGTATTTTTAACTCCATTACACTGGATTCATAGATTCATAGATTAGTACTAGGCTAACTGCCCTTGCAAGCCACTTTAAGCCTAGACGAATATCCCTTGTGAGACTCAAACCCTGCACCTTGTGTTTGTAAGGCAAACACCTCAACCATTAGGCCACCCCCAACCCCTGGATTGTGTTCCTGTGGTGTCTGCCAGACACGTCAGTACAAAAAGCTTTTCTTCCACTGGAAAAATAGATCTATATTTTCATCTGTTTCAGGGGGTTTCCACTCAGACTCTTTTATTATGAGGGAATACCTCAGAATTCCATGTCTCATGGCATCTATGGTTCTCATAGTACCTCCGACAAGATTCCGCATGAGAAAGATACAAACAATGGCATCTGAAGTCTTATCGGTCCCAGTACCAACACTCACTGTCTTTTCAGATTCCAGTTCTAGGATATGTGAGAAGAGAAATCACTTGGCGGAGATATCAAATGTACCTGAATCCAGGGGTTCCTCTTCTCCCCACCTGCTCCAAAGCTGTCAGTCACCACAGATTCCTCAGATTTTACCTGGGGAGCAGTGTCAAGGAGGATAAAAATACAAGGTATCTGTGACAACAAAGACAGACACAAGCACATAAATTTAAAAGAGATGATTGCCCTTATCAAGGCACTCAACTCTCTGAATCACCTTTAGTCCCCAGGACCACTTCAACTTGTTACGGACAATACCACAGTAATGTGGTACATCAATAAGCTAGAGGGAGCCATAACTTACCTTGTATGCAGCATGGAATATAGCATTACAGCACAATCTCACTCTACAGACATTTTCTTTTGTCAGAGAGAAATTGTGTGACAGACAAGCTGAACAGTATAGACACTCATGAATGGAGATTGAATCAGGGACTCTTCCAAGATTTGATCCATCTGTGAAGAATTCCTGGGGTAGACCTTTTTGCCTCCTCTCTAAACAATCAACTGGAAAAATTCTGTTCCAGGACTTAATGCACGAAGGCCTGGAATATAGATACCTTTTCTTTTCCTTGGACCTGTATGCTTTTCCACTCTTTCCACTGATATCCCAAGGGTATTCCTGAAGTTTAGAAGGAATACCCCAAAATCATTGTAGTGACTCCCTTCTTTTTGAATTGGCCAGGTACAGTTATCACAAGCCTTCTCACAGACTGGATGTACTCAAAGAAAAACAAGGGTGTTTGATACATCCCGAGCCCAAAACAACTTCAACTGACCGCCTGGATAATAGGGAAATATTACCTTTTAGACACCTGTTTCCGAGGACATGCAGCAGGTACTAATGGAGGCAAGAAAACCACCAGCTAGGAAATCATATATGAGCAAATGGAAAAGGTTTTCCTTTAGGTGCTGACAATATGACCAGCACACATTCAGGGCTAGTGTTTATCTGGTTTTACAATATCTGCTTGAATTACTTTCCTTTGGCTTGTCTTTATTTCTCTTTCAAGGTTAATTTGTGGGCTATTTCAGGCCTGTCTGCCTGTGGATCCTCCTCTTACAAGACATTCTCATGTCCAAGTGTTTTAAAAGGGATATTGCATAAGAGGCCTCCATGAAAACTCGTGGCTTCTCCTTAGGATCTTCATTTTGCGTTAAAGAAGCTAATACTTGCTCCATTTGAACCAGTTCATCTAGCTAACTTGAGGTTCTTAAGATGGAAGACATTTTTACTGATTGTTCTGACTTTTGCAAGAAGAAAATCTGAGTTGCAAGCTCTTATGGTGGGTCAGCCTTATTTCATTTTCCACAGAGATCGAGTTTCTTTGAGAACCAGCCCTTTTATACCTAAAGCTTTATCCAAGTTTACTTTAAGCCAAACCAGCCATCTTCCTGTGTTCTTTCCTGAAATCAAAAATGATAGATACTTCATACCTTGGATATTCAAAATCAATTTGGGTACTACCTAGACAAAAAAAAATGTTTTGCAACTTCTGATCAGTTGTCCATTTCTTGTGAAGCTAAGAAGAAAGAACAATCTGTGTCAAAGCATACTATATCCAAATAGTTGTCTCAGGCAATTACCCATTGTTATTCCTACAACAACAACAAAACTTTGCCTGGCAGGGTCATGGCACACACTAAAATTGTTTTGGATTCATCTGCGGCTTTTTGGAAAAGGTTGGACTTTAGAAGTATACTCGAAACAGCAACTTGGTCTGCTGTACATACTTTTACAAAGGACAACATAGCTAGATTCCTTCTCCTGGTCTAGGTCAAGCTTTTCTAGGACCATTCTCCAGAGGCTCCTGGACCATTCTCCTTCTACCTCCCAGTTGTTCTAAGCTTTGTTAATCTGACCATTCTCCTTCTACCTCCCAGTTGTTCTAAGCTTTGTTAATCTGTCCACATACCTTAGCCTACTGCAGCAGTGGTCAATATAATGAATATAGTACAGTTGTATAAGTAAACTTACCATAATAGTAGATGTTCGAATGATCACTGCTGCACTAGCCACTACCTCCCTCCATCTGCCTTGTTTTATGGGATGTTTTTTTTTATACCAGGGTATGGACATGTACTTTTTCTTGTTCCTAGCAATGTCCATTCGAGGCTTAACCTCCCTCTGTCAGTTGGTATGAAAGCTCTGAAGGGCTTTGTGACCAAGCCTCTCTTTTAGTCAGCTCATTTTAGGCTGACTAATGGCTTGAGTATGGAGAAGGTACCCTGAAACTTTGGAAGCTGGCCAGCTGTTATATCCTTTGTAGGATGTAACCCATATAGCTAAGGCTACTACTGTAGCGATCGTCTGAACATCTGTTGTTATAAGTTTACTTACATCTCTGTACTTTTTCATTGATCAAGACTATTTGGTGCATACAAGAAGAAGAAGCAGTGCCTCTTTTATCCCATTGCAAAGACTGGCAAAAATAAAAGGAATAAAGTTCAAGATGCTGTACCCAGCAGTGATTTGGCTGATGTGAACTGGTGGTTATCAGATGAAGCTAACAGCAAAATAGAATGCAAATGAGTATTAACAATAGCCAAAGCACTGAAGAACAAAGAGTTCCTAGACGGACAGAATTTACAAATAGAGTGGTCTTCCTTTGTTTAAGAAATACCAAAAACTCAATGATGGAGCAGAAATAATAAGAGCAAGACAAGAGCAGAGGGCAATTGAGAACTGATACAGGAAAGCCTCAATATTCATGGACTGTGATATAATGTTTTTTACCGAAATGCTTTTAGATTAATAATCACCGAAACCCTAATTTCTTCAGATAGATATTTGATGCAGTATATGCATAATTAATGGCTTTGATGGCTGACTTTGTAAAGTACATGTTTTATTTAGTAGCTTGTTTAATAATATATGCAGCATACCAACTGTCTTGTTCACTACAGATTTTGACACCTCATCTACTACCAGATGACATTTGGTATGATATATTAACAGTGCAGTATTTTAGGAGAGCTAGAACAGATTGGCAGATTTTAGTAAGGTTTTGATTGGCTGCAAGTGAACATAATGAGCTAATACCACAAAGCAGTGGTTTAAAGACTGGAGTCTAAAAAGAGTATGAGTTGCATTATGGTTGGGAGGAGTTTTTGTAACATAAAATAGGCAGAAGGACAACTTACTTGTTTCTTCTTTTTTTATCCTTTAGTTAATGTACTTGTATGTTTGGATTACAGAAATTGTAGGGCCCAGGATGTTATGTGCAAACACGATGGCTGCAACAGGGAAAGGGGAGAATAACTTGTAAGGAAGAGCCCTGTGCAATAAAAAAATGGAGATTTATAAAAAGAACAGAAGGTATGTAAACATTAGCTGGGAGGAAACATATTATTATAGATTAAAGGCAGCCTTTTTGTATTTGATCAGAAATAAGTGAGGGTTGTTCTCAAGGGCAGATTCAATGGGCATGTAAACAAGATGGCTATCGGTACAGATACAAGGGCAGAGTTAGAAGAAAAAGAAGAGAGAACAGGAAAGAAAGTTTTTTTTTTCTGAATTTTAGACAGGTAGGGGTGGATTAAAGTTGGGAGCAATTTGAGTATATATGCAGGTTACTTACTGAGATCAGAAGGGGGAAAAAGAGCTAGATAGAAACTACCCAAAATGAGTTAATAAGGCAGTTGGTGAAAAGAAAAAAAAGCAGGAGTGTACCATGAAGACAGGGAAGCACGCCCGAAAGAGCCAAATAGGCAAATTCTCCTGTTTAGGGGTAGAACTCAGTGTAAGGGGTAATGGCCTATCCATGGTTGAACTTAAAGATGTATATAATTACTCAGGAGAGTTATCTGTAGGGGGAACATGGATTCCCAGAGCTAGATCGGAATATTAGCCAGAAAATATTAGATTATAAAAGGGGAGTCTGGGAAGTGAGCCATGGTGATCAGGTTAATAAGGGAAATGAAAATCGAATGGGATGAAACACATCGGGGAAAGTATTAACAGAGTAAGAACGCTGACTAAAGTCTAATGAAATCTGAACATCTGGTCTTGGAAAGTTAACGGGTTGATAAATCCAGTCAAAACGAAGAGCATCTAGAAAGACAGGAAGTGGATCTGGCAATACTGCAGGAGACACATATGTCAGAGGGTGAGCATAAGAAAGTTGAAAGAAAGGAGGATCTCCTTTTTGAAGCATGTGATTCCTATAAAAAGCTGGAGGAGGATGGGATGTTATTAATAACAAAATGAGGAAGAATTCATGACAGAGATACAAGGCTGGGGATGGATGTCTGCTAATATGGAAAGGGACAATTAAAGGATGTAGATTCTCAATTACAGGTGTGTATATACCATTGGGTGCAAAGGCATATATGATAAGGAATGTTTTATCTAAGATCATGCAAGCATATGAAGGCATACTTATAACAGTCTGAGACTAGAACATGACTATGGGAAACAGGGGGGTGAGTAAGGGTAGAAGTAAACAAAATTATATAAAAAAAAAGTAAACATAAAAGAAACGACTACAAATATTGGGTTTGGTAGATGGTTGGAAACTAAGGGGTGCTATGGCAGGGGAAACAAGATTCACTTATTATAGTCACAAATGGGATAGTTGATCAAGAACTGACAGAGTTTACTTTTTGAGGGAACATAAAAAAAGTTAGTGGTGAGTCTGCTGCTTTTTTTCATACCATGCTCCATTGCAAATGCAAGTGGCCATAAGTAAGTCAGTGGTAGGGAATAACACTGGAAGCTCTTGTTAGCTGGTTAAACTGCAAGGAAGTTTTTCATTAGTTTAAAAGCAAACTGATAACCTTAACTATGCTTGTCAGAATGAAACAGAAACAAGATGGGATTACATAAAAATGGAGTTAAGCTCTAGAATACAGAATAAAATATTGGAACAAGTGCTGGAGTTAAAAAAATAACAGAAGTGTGAGAAGGGATTAAACGAGCCTTGCAACTGAGAAGGAAAGTGCTAGTAGTAGAGGAGCTACAGGAAAGTCAGCACAAAGGGAAGATGGTGAGAGAAAATGGGTGTTGTGGAACATTTTCAGAGAGTTTTAACAGATGGTTGCCCCTAGGGCTGTGAAGGCTTTAGCCACTTGTTTATGACAGCAAAAAAATAAAAGAGAATGGCATTTGGAATTATGAAGGAAGGATCCAAGACAGTAGTAACAGAGGAAGGGGAAATGTTTACAGAAATTAACAAACAAAAATTGTAAAGCAGTCAGCATGGTACTTCCAAACAAAGAAATCAAAACTCTGTGCATGTAATCGCAGGATAAATGTCTTTTAATGCATAAAACCACACAGACCAGTAAGTGCTTTCTTTCAACAAATGTAATAGTCAAGAATTCAGACTGTTAAAATTCAAGACATGTTAAGGTACTAAATAACTGTCACATGAGACAGTTCAGCAGCGAATAACAGTCTCCTTCACTGCGCAGAGAAACATGTACAGTTCAAACTGCCTACCTTGACCTGACCAAGCCATTTGACGCAACACCCCACTGTGGCATTATTGACAAACTCAAGAGGTTAGGTATAAACCTTTATGTCACCCAGTGGATAGCTAGCTGGCTTACAGACAGAACCTAGGAAGTTACAACTGGGGAGTCCACCTCTACAAAGAGGCCAGTCACAAGCAGATTCCCTCAGAGATCAGTCCTGGGACTGCTCCTTTTTGGCATTTACTTATTTGAAGTCAAGGCCAGTGGCTTCTGCCTGACAAAATTTGCAGATGATTGCAAATTAGGAACAGTCATAGAATCCCTCACCAACACAAATGTTCACTAGGATGGGCTGACACAGACAAATAACTGGTGTCAGAGCCATGGAGTAAAACTAGATGTCAAGAAATCCTTTGGGAAGACATCCTCCCCTGGTAACTATCATATTGACAACACACCATAACAGCTGACCTAATAGGGATTTGGGATACAAGTAGACAGTAATCTAGCCTTTGACCAGCACTTATTTACAGTAAGGAGGAAATCATTCTGTGTTGTGCAACTTATAAACAAAGGTATGGCATCTAACTCCAAGGAGGCCATTGTTCCACTGCATTCAGCATTCATCAGACTTATCATTGAGTACACTGCCTCCTTTTATATATACAAGGCACATCCAACAATTGTAATGTCCACAGAGGTTCCTCACTAAAAGAATACAGGGTGTAAGTAACATGTCCTATTCTGACCACCTCAAGGCTGTATGCCTGTATTCTGTCTCCTACAGGCTGTTGAGAGGAGATGTATGCCTGACATACAAGGAATTTTCAGGCCCCACCCTGTTGGACCTCGTACATATCTGCAAAATAAACAGCACCAGAATTACCTGTTCTAAAGATTTAATCTATGCCTGTGATATAAACAGGACCTGCTGGAGATTCAGGTATGTATTACAGAGACTACCCCTTCTCTGGAACAGTCCCCATCCATGTGAAACAGAGTTCCTCCCTAACTCAATTCAGGTGTGTCTTAGACAGTTGCATGGGACACAGGAAATATATTTCTGGTTTGACACCTATGTTTCTAATGGATACAGGCAGCCTGTAAATGGTTCATGGTTCATCTCCCAGGCCCCTACTTGTAAATGTTTCATCTCCCAAGCCCCTACTTATACCTGTCAAGGGTACCAAAAGTTGTCAGAGATTTAGGATGCATGGCTAAGCTTAAAAAGGCCCTTGGTGGTCATTAGCCTAGTACATACCTATGAACCTATGAATGTGGGAGACTAGGAAATCAAGGTCCGTCTTATTGATCTACAGTATGCATGATTTTCTTTATACTTTCTTTCATAAAAAGTAATGCTATTGTAGTAGTCATAGACAACCACTGACTGATTAAAAATGAATAATACAGCATTCATTTTGCTAACTAAGATCTGACTACTTGTTTATGACATTCCATATTAGGCATGCGTTCTGAATTTCATAATAGAACTTTGTACTAGGAAAAAATCTTATACTCTTCTAATACTTTTCTAATCATTCCAGCACTCTCTAATATTAGACAGGAAACAAAGCAACAGATTCACACTTTAGAACATTCAGGAATGCATTTTGCTGCAGAGTATTAGAAATGAAATGCACACGCTAACATTTCACCTTCTCTCTACTTGCCCTTTACATTCCCCCATCTGATGTAACACATCACTCAAACCGTAATAATTTTATGACTGGACAATAAGTATGAATTTTGAGATGAACAGACTCTCACACTAGCAGACATTTTTTCACTTGTTTCTTTCTGTCCCTGACATGAGCAATCTTTGTGCAGTTGTTTCAAAAATATACTGGCAGTGAAAAGATGCTTAGGTCTTGATGGAATAAAACACAATCTGAATAGTGTAAATCATCATCAGTAGTACATTCTCTGCTGCGTCTGTTTTCATATTCCCCTGAGCTTCATATATGCTACTAAAATCTTGCAACACTTTTTCTTTTTCTACTATGCTATGTTTTTGTATTAATAGTGGGCAGTGGTAATGATTCATTTTTCTGCATCTGTAATGTGACATTCTTTCTGGATTCTAATAATTTTAAAGTCCATACTTAACCGTAAAAAGAATGCCTAACATAATAATTATAAGAGCTATAAACATGGAAAGATTTAAAAATCCCTCCTCTCTATCCAGAGAAAACATTGGTTAACCATGCCCATTGTGAATTATCAGATTCTTTAAATGTGAATAGTTAGTGACTTTTTGGATTATTTCTAGGTGACTTCAGATGGCACTAGTGTTATGAGGAATAAACAGCACTCTGTTTGGATGAGTGTGCACATACCCCCTTTTGAAGTGAGAGTACAGTTGAGTGCCGTGTGGATCTGTAGCCCCACATTGTGCATTGCAGTCAGTTCTTGGTCTATCAAATTAGTAGACTCAGAAGTGGAATTACATCTAATACTAAATAAAATTAAAACCAATACTTCTGGACATTTAAGACCAGTTTCTTCATGAATTTTAGCTAATCTAATCTTAGCTGTCCGCTGTGCTCTTTCCACTCTCTTAGAAGCCTGCAGTCTGTAGGGACAGTGGAATTGTAGCTTAACATTTAGAATCTTACAAAGTTCCTGTGTTATCTGTGTAGTAAAATGGGAGCCCTGGTCAGACTGAATGCAACAGGGAATACCAAATCTAGGAATAAGTTCAGTTAGTGATTTTGTTACCACTTGTACATCATTCTTAACACACAGATATACGTCTACTTATCAGCAAAAAATGTCAACAATCACAAGGCCATAACAAAATTTTTGTACATCAGGAAGTTCAGTGAAGTTACACTGTAAAAATCAAAAGGGTGCACAAAGCTTTTTCAGTGATTGAGTATGTGCAGGTACTGATTTAGACACATTATGTTCTAAACAAATTACACAAGAATTAAAAAAAATTCAGCACCTTCTGAAAAGAGGGGCATATCAATCAGTAGAAAATTTTTATAAAAACATTTTTGCTCAAATGTAAAGGCAGTTAGTATTTTTTACTTTACCAGCTGATTAAAAAAATTTAGTGCAGCTAATAGTTGACCATCTGGATGACACCATAAAAGGAGCAGAGAACAACAGTAGCCCGCTTATCCACTTTCTCTCAGAGTCCTCTGTCTGATCTTGAAAGACAATAACTCCTATAAAGAAAAGTTGTTCTTTTCATTAAGTTGCTGCAAAAATATAGCCTGAACGGGATAAGACAATGCAGCCTCAATTGCCACCATATCTGCAAAAGTGTTACTTTTTGTAACAAAGGAATCATCTGTGTTATGTGCGGTACATTTTACCCTGCAGTCTCCCTTGGCAATAAAAAAAATTTTACTGTTCATTAACAAAAACTGCATTTTTAATAACTCTCCTTGTTGATGTTAAATATCCCCTTCCTTTCCAAATTGTACCAAAATAATCAACTACTGCATCGGCACAACTGGAATCTGTAATAGTAGTTACTGACTGATCCTTGCAAATTTTACAGGCTGCAGTTACAGCGACAAGCTCAGCTACTTGAGCAGCACATTTCCATGTAATTGTCCACTTATCAAAATTTTGTCTTGCGTGCAAACGGAAAAGGCTGCTGTGAGTTCACCATCCTCTCTTTGAACACAGGAGCCATCTACAAAAACAATTAGATCTGTATTCTGTAAGGGAAGCCTTTCAAGTCTAATCTGGGAGAACTGCCATGTAAGTCTTGTACCTGAGAGGCAGTGCAGCTGCCATGCCTACTATTTTGCCATTGGGGCCTCTGCCTTAAGGCAGTGAGGGAGGGTTACAGCTACAAGATCAAGATGCGTACTAAAATAAGCAACAGGTCTAAAACTGTTATTTCTCCATTGTGCTAACAGTTCTAATGCTTCTTTATTTATTTCACTACAGAACAGAAAAAAACTTTTAGAATAATTTGGCAACCCAAATGCAGTATTTAAAAGTAACATTTTCCATTGCACAAAAGCTTGTTAATGATAGTCCTACCAGGGTAAAGGTTCAAGGGTATCTTTCTGTAGTAATTCTAACAAAATTTTCACTACTTCTGCATAATTAGAAATCCATTGTTGACAGTGACCTGATAATCCAAGAAAATCTCATAGTTATTTTAATGTAGTAGGGCATGGTGCAGTTGGGATCATAGCAATACGTGAAGCCAAAATGTCTAGCGCCTTCTGAAATAAGAAGTCTCAAGTATTGAACCTTCAATTTCCAAAAACTTCAATTTATCTTTATTAACCATAAGTTCTAATTCTGCTAACTGAGTCAAAGAAAAATAATGTCATGTTTTAGCCATGCACAATTCTTAAAGCTAAAAGCAAATCATTTTACATACTGAATTAAAGTAGACCCACAAGGCAACTTAATTTTGTCTAATTGTTTATTTATTTTTCTGGAGAAAAGGGTGGGAGATTCCACATAACCTTGTGGTAATCTAGTCCAAGTATACTACTGCCCTCTGTATGTAAATGCAAACAGATATTGACTATATGGATGTGTAGGGATAGAAAGGAAGACAGATGAAATATCTGTCAGTGGGAAAGTGGTGGCATCTGAAGGGATGGAACTCAGTATTGTAGCCTTAGAAACAACTGGAAATGTTGGTACTACAACAGCATTTAATGCACGTAAATCTTGTACAAAGTAGTATGTGTTTTACCCCAGTTTCTTAAAATAGGAGTATTACAAGGACTGTGAGTTGGGACAATGATACCTTGTTGTAACAAGGCAGAAATAATGGGTTCAATTCCTTTCTCTGCTTCTACCGACAACTGTTAGTGAACTACCATAGGCAGATGCTTACAAGGTTTTATTGTTATACACACATGTTCTGCATCTTTTATGAGCTCTGCCTAATTGTCATGGGTAGTCCAGAGCTACGGAGAGGTAGTATTTAATTCCTCCATACCAGCATTTTCTGCGTTCTGCTGTGATCTTATAAATGCAAAAAGGGTGTTATCTTCTGAACAAATAGTATTTGAATATAATCCTAAAGATTCATCAGGAACATCTAAAAATACACCATCAGGTGTGCAATAAACAGTACATCTAAGTTTACATAATAAATCTCTATGTAACAGATTTAAAGAAGTTGAATTTCCTACAGCAAAAACATGCTGATCTTTTAGTGTACCAATTTGAATAGAAACAGATTTAGTTTCTGGATAAAGTAGACGTTGTTGGAGTTTACTGAAGTAATTATAGATCTAGTAACTCCTGTGTCAATCAGAAATGGCATAGATGTATTTTGCACAGATAAAAGAAGCATCTTGATCAATCAGTACCAAGGAAAATAACTGTGGTTTCTGCTCATGACTATCCTAAAAAGTTTGCTGCCATACCATTGATACCAAACAGTGTTCCATTCAGGAGGGTTTCTTTCAGGTTGCTGTGGTATTTGAATGTTTGGTGAGTTTGCTTGTCATCCAGACAATGGACATTAATTTTGCCAGTGCCTAGTTTGACCACAATTAAAACAAGCATTCAAGTATGGTGCACCTTGTGGTAACAGTGGTGAATCAGGGGGATAATAATTTTGTTGATACTGTCCTGAGGGTTGCTGAAGGACTCTGAATCTACCTCTTCCCCACCGATTTCTTCTTCCCCTTCCCCACCCTCGGGAGTCAGTATTGAACTGCTAGAACTGAATATCTACTAACTTTTTCCTTTGTTCATTTTCTTCCCTAAGTATATTATCTGGTACATATTGTGACTGATTTTACAATTGCATGGATGCATTAGCTAGGCCAATTTAAGCAAGCCTTTTTAGTCTGTTCCTGTTTTGGTGGTAACCAACCTTCTACAAAAGGTGCTAGTAACCCACTGGCTGTCTCACCTTCCTTAGGTTCTGGATATCCAGAGAAGGCTTCATATGTATATATCATTCTTTCAAAATACACATACACCGATTCATTTTCTTTCTGCACAATAGCTTTATTCTTGCCTAGTTATGGGGTAGGGGCAAACTGTGGTAATGGGTTTTAAGATGTTATTTTTGCCAGCTAGAAATCCATCATCTGCATGCTTCGGAATGTTGTCAATTATGATAGATTTATCCCATATTTTCATAAAATTGTCAGGAGGTGTGGAAGCTTTTAATACCACTTTCCGGTCTTCGATGGTAGAGTTTTGCAACTGTACATGTCTTTCTAAGACTTTTACTTGTTTTGTTGAATGTGCCCAAATGGGAAGGAGAGAATCTACAATGGTTTGAAAATCCACTACAGTCCATAGTCATACTACTCTTATAGCAGGTTCAACCTTGCTATCTCTAACAGCTGCATGGTTTGGTATTTCTTGCAAGGGTGCATTTGTGTGGATGGTATATCAGAATTAGTAGAAGAGTCAGAATCTTTCTCTTCTCCTGCAGCTTGCCTTGCATGGGATGTCCACTAATATTTCCCCCAGCCTATAATAATTTGGAATATAGTAAAGTTTTTACTGACTCATTAGAAAATCTTTTCAGTTTTCTCACATTTAAATTTGTTCCATATTTATGTGTATGATACAATTGTTTTCCTTTATTAGCTATACACATTAACATTTGGCCTGAAGGTATTCTGGTGAGGACTGACGTTGACCCAGAGGGGTGACTAAAATTACTGAAAGTAACTTGGGCTGTATCTGGGGAAGCAGTAGTTGTTTCTGCAAAAGCCACTTCCACCTACCCTCTCTGAGAGGGAGAAATGCCAGTTTCTTGAGGCTTGGGTGGGTTGTAAGTTGGAGGGGGAGCAAAAAGTAATGGAAGCCGGTCATCATCTGATGATTCTGGCTGCGTAACTGATAATTTAAAGAATGGGACTTCTCATCTTCACATTTTCGTAATGTAGTTACCATTCTATTAGTTGCCGTCAGCTGTAACATTAATCTAGCTGAATTATATTTTAAACTTCTAACTGCAGATTCATTTTCCATATTTTTAGATTCTTATTGCCAGGCAATAAAAGCTGACCAATAAGGGGTTGATATCTTATTACTCTTCTGTTTTAGTTAGTTTATTTCTTAGATTTTCTAAAATTTTCATATCAGAAATACCTTTTGTTGGGAACTGTAAAACACTATAATTGTTTAGTGAACTCAGACCATTTTACCAAATAATTACAGCTGTATCTTCCATACGTATTAAACATATGCCTGCCTGGAATCCCATACTCTGGTTCTTTTAAACCAGTTGTACTGGCACCCATTATAAAATCCCATTCTCATACCAAAAGGATATATCTGCGGCTATAAGTAGAGTCACTCACATCCTCAATGAAGGAATCCTCTCTCTTCCATTTCTTTATATTTGATTAGAACCCACTGTCACTCCTGAGAAAGATACTCTGTCCTTCTGACAAGGAAACTTGGTCTTTCTGACAAGGATATTCTGTCCTTGTTTATATTACTTAGACCCATTAGCACACAGTTATACCTAAAGCTGTTAGCATAGGTGATTACACAGGCACCCAGTTTCCCATGCAGTTTACCCACTCAGTCAGAACTAGCGAAGGAAGTTTTAATAAATTACTTGTAGAGCCTTTAAACTCTGCTGAGATTTTAAAATTTTGTATTGGTACACCAGAAACTTGTCTGTCTTTTCAGCCCAGTGGCAATTTCTAATGCAGCAGCACACAAACATCTTGGAAATCTGATGAAGCACATCACCAAACTTTCACATAAGACATTGCAGCAAAGAGTAACAATCGCCTGAAGAAACACTTAGATGGGAGACTAGGCAACCAAGGTCCTGTCTCCTTGAACTACAGTATGCATGATTTTTTATACTTTCTTTAATTAAAAGCAACATTATTGTAACAGTCATAGAACAACCACTGACCATTTAAAAATGAGCACCACAGCATTAATTATACTAAGATCTGACTACTTGTTTTTGACATTCCATATTGGGCACAAGTTCCAAATTCCATGATAGGACTTTCTAGTAGGAACAAGTCTTATACTTTTCTAGCCCTGTCAACCCTTCCTAATATTAGCCAGAAAGCAAATCAGCAGATTCATACTGAAGAACATGCAGAAATGCATTTCGCTGGAAAAGCATATTAGAAATGAAATGCATGCACTAATATTTTCCCTTCTCTATACTTCTCAACATTCACAGACATTAAGTCTTATATTTAAAGCATCATATGATTAAGCCTAAATCATCATGTGATTAAGCATACCTATCACTTTCAACCTGTTACATTTCAAGTAATTCCCATCATTTTCAAAACACATTTAAAATTGTGTGTGTCATTAAGACATGGACTAAAAAAGTAATTTCATTTTGTCTGCCATTTTAATTCTACGACTTCCAAACAATTCTGTCTTCTCCCTTCATATCTTCCATTTGATGTTCTGCAATAAAAATAAAACTAAAAACCTCTTAAACTTTGGGCAAACAATGGAATGCTTAAATAAGGCATTTAAAGTATATTTTCTAGAAATGGCGTATGTATGTTTATATATTTTCGAAGGTAATGCTTATGTGTTTTTTTCTCACATAAAATGTTCACACCCACTGCACTTTGGAATGACACCACAAAAGGGGTGCTAACATTGCACACCGGTCTTACCTGTATATACCGACAATGGGTTTAATTCTCACATTTGTATGTTCCCTTCTTATTAGGTGTGTACACTGTAACTCTCTTATCTTTCTTTTCCAGCATTTGCTTGATATTGTTGGCCATCACCCAGACTCAAAATACACCAGTTATTTTTATTAATGTTCTTGATATCTTATTAATCAGCAGAGTACGTGAGGCTCATGGACAAGAAGGTGTTAATAAAGCAAAAATACAGCAAAATACTGATGAAATGGAAGTCAGTGATAGGAATAAACACATACAGTGGTCCATGTCCATAGGCCTCACATACTCTGTTGATTATTATGTTATCAAAAACATTATTAAAAATAATTGGTGTATTTTGAGTTCTTGTGAGTTTGCAGGTGTTCACATGAAGGTAACTGGTCATAAATACAAAAAAGTATATTGTCAATGATAAGTGCATAATAGGACTGACATGTCTTGCAGTACAGGACATGTGTCACAGGCCAGGCATAACAGTGCATGCATACAGAAAATATAAATTGTCATAAGGTTAGCAGGGGATCAGAGTAAAGGGGTCCCCAACAGTTTCCATGCAAAAAGCAACTGGGCCAGGCACTCGCAGCATCAACAGGAACTGGGATCAGTCACAAAGTGGAGGTTGTTTCTCAGCCCCTACCAGGGCAGGAATGTCCCTGCTGTGCACTAGTGGCCTGACCACATCCATGACCATGGGATGTGAAGCTTACACTGGCAAGGAACATATCCCTAGCCCTGCTGCTGTGAGTCTATTAACTGCTTGAAGGGATTCTTTTTTTTTTTTTTTTTTTTTTTTATATACAAAATAAAAAAAATATATATATCCACCCGTATCTGGTGTTATTATGAGACGGT
>NC_056735.1:344383197-344398197 GCF_019279795.1 Protopterus annectens
GCAAGCCATCTTGATTTCTTCAGGATGTTTATTTAGCTACACAGAGCCACTGATAAGTAACTGATTAGTAGAAACGAAGGTTGCATAATCAGTTTTCAAAATAACCTAAGGATTAGGTATTTCCTGATTTGGGGAGGATGCCATAATTTTATGTTTCCTGGCAAATTAAATTAAAATGTACATGGCAATTCAGTTGCTGGCCCAGCCAGAAACCACAGTGTTTAAAATATAGCACATTATCAGTGCATTTAACAGATTGGGTACAGATGACAACATGGAAATATCTGTCATTTTTAACCTTTTGCCATTAGAAGGAAACATGTTTGTTTCAGAGACATCTAGAACATATGCCATTTATCAAGTTGAGAAGATCCATTTTAGGTAGCCTCTTGCAGTTTTGCTCTGTAATGCAGTACTGTGCATGATTGTATGTTGGGATATTCCCCCAAAAAATAGATTAGGAGTTGACTCGCCATTTGCCCATAAGAATTTCTTATTGTTCCTACTGAGGAGAGTTAAGCAGTAGACAGACTATGCACAACTAGTAAAGAAAGTGTATTCAGGAGTGCATGAGCTACATTATCGATCATATGGAACATTAAGCCTAGCTTCCATCTGCCTGTTTTGGTGGTATCTTAGGGAGATGTTAAAGATACTGTGGCATTTACAAAAAGTAGGATATACTTACTGATATATTATTTATAATATTTGCATGCATTTAAGCCACATTTACATGATGGCAATATTTCACAGTCCCATAACTGCATTTCATGAGTTGTATTACAGGATTAAACACACTTAATGCTTTGCCTACACAGTTTCTTTCTAACCCTCTTCCATCTACATTTATTCAGTGTTTAGCGGTATTAATTTTACTTTTTAAATTAATTAGTCTATTTTTTCTTTAATCCAGCATTACCTTTACCTCTTTTTTTCATTATACTTTAATTGGTAAATAAATCTTCTGTACTAACATCTTTACATTGGCATTTTTCTTTTGAAAATAAAATTATAGACATTTACTGTTTTATGTAGACGGATGTAATTCTGCCTTTTGATTAACTCTGCCATAATTGTCCAAGCACTTTTTTATATCGTCCTCATTCTCTTTATGCGGGCCATGTAATTAGAATGTTAACATCCTTTACCCAATCCATTTTCTGTTTTTCTGCCATTACCTTAATGAATTCACACACAGAAAAGAAATGACTTAATGGTTTCATATTTTGCTTTATACTCTTCCCTTATATATGCCCTTTCCTAGACTTGTTTGTCATATTTTCTTACCGCAGTGTTCTCGTTTAAAAACAGCCAATTACAGTCCCACATATAAGGTACTATCCTTTCATTTAAAAACCTAATGAATGCCTTTCCTAATCTTTTTTTTTCATTTTCTGTCAAAGGTTTCATAATGCAAACCCCCTGGACTGGGCTTTCATATAGCTTCTTCTTGCTGTCTGTCCTTGCTTCCCTCTTTTACCCTCCTTAACCTTATTATCATTCAGACTTCTCTCATCTTGCCTTAATTTCCTTTCTTCCTTTTCTACCAATATCCACTTTTCAATTCATTCTCTTATTCTATTATTTCACTTATTTTATGCAACATTGATTTTTGCTTGTGATTTGAGTGCTTTTACCACTATTTCTATCAAATGTATTAAAATAATAAAAAAGAGCTACAGGATGCACCTTCTGCAATTTCTCTCAGTTTTTTTTTTTTGGGGGGGGGCATACAAAACACCCCTTCTAATTAAGTTTATTTCTCTAGCCCGTAACCTCTTTAAAAATAACTTCAGTAGGCTAAGGCATACTTATTATGTAATTAAGACTGGTTATATCACAACAGTGCAAACAAAGAATGGCACAAAAATGCCCTCTTTTATTTTTCATTTGGGTGAACTGCCCATTTCTTTATCATTCTTTCAGCAACCATTATTTTAGGTCATTTTATCCCACCCCCATCCCCCAGTAAGGAAACCTCCATAAAAAACTTCTCCAAAGCCAACTTCATGCTGCTCAAGTCAGAAGTTACAAAATTCATGACACCCATGCAGACGGGAACTGAAAGTTCGACTGCTGAGTCCTATACTAAGGCACTGTACGAGCACATCCACTCATACATGAATCGTGCCATCCCAAATAGAACCAAGACGCTTTCCTCCAAAAAAGGAAGTCAATCTGGTGGCCCCAGCCATAAACAAACTGTACAACAGAAGGAAGAAACAGTTGCAGAAAAGAGGAAAATCCCAGTATGCAAAAAACTCCCTTATCGGCATCAGTAAGAAGCTGAGATCCCTCATAAAATCCTCCAAAGCTAGGTACGAAAATAAAATTGCCAAAGATTCCGAAGACAACCACAAGATATTCTATAGTTATGTCAAGAATTTAAATGGCAATGCTCAGATATGCTCTGAGCTACAGCATAATGGCATTAAATATACTGATCCCAAGGATATTGCCAGTATCCTGGCAGATCGATTTAGTGCCAACTTCACCGCCCTCTCACCCCCCTAAAGGGCCCATCTCGATACCAAAAGATTGCCAAATTCCGGTAATCACAGCCACACAGGTAGAAACTGCACTCTCCAATGCTAAGAATACAGCATCCATGGGACCAGATGACATCCCGGGCTGTGTACTACATAAACTTCAAACTGAACTTGCACCTCACCTAATTGTCATGTTTAATCATAGCCTCACCTCAGGCTTTGTGCCCACTGAGTGGTGCACAGCTACAGTTATCCCACTCCACAAGGGGGGATCCACCTTGGATCCTGGGAAATACTGTCTCATCAGTCTGATGAGCCTGATCTGCAAGGGCATGGAATGCATTATGATGGAACTTATAAACAAAGACATTGGCAACCTTCAAACACTGGACCTCACCCATTTTGGGTTCATGAAAGGCCGATCTTGTCTCCTGAACCTGACTGACTTCTTCAAATCAGTCTCCAGAGCTGTGGACGAGGGTAAGGCGGTCCACACAGCCTATTTGGACCTCACCAAGGCCTTCAACCCCATCCCCCACTCTGGAATCATAGATAAACTTACTAAGCTGGGCATAAATCCCTATGTCACTCGATGGGCTGCCAACTGGCTTACTGACAGAACCCAGACTGTAAAAGTAGCCAACTCCAAATCCAACTCCAGACAAGTGACAAGTGGAGTACCTCAGGGTTCAGTTCTGGGAACCCTCTTGTTTGGCATTTACTTCTCTGAAGTACAGGCCAACACTAAGGGACTCTGGCTAATAAAGTTTGCAGATGACTGCAAACTGGGAGCCATTATTGAATCTTCAAATAATGTGGATATTCTATAAAAGGGCCTTACAGAAAAAGATGCTTGGTGCCAGAGCCATGGGTTCAGGCTTAATGCCAAGAAATGTATAGTTATCCCCTTTGGGAAAAAACATTTACCCATGAATTACCACATAGGTGGCAGTACACAAAACACTGAAAGTGTGATGAGAGACTTAGGGACACTGGTGGACAGTGGTCTCACCTTCGATAACCACATTGCCACAACAGTCAGGAAATCCTTCTATGTGGCACACCTCATCACTAAGTGCTTTTCATCCAGAAAAAAGGAGGTCATTGTCCTACTGTACTCATCCCTCATTAGACCCTTTATAGAGTACAACGCCCCATTTGGTATGTACCTCACAAGGCCTCTGCAACAGCTGGAAAGGCCGCAGAAATACCTCACTAAAAGAATCGTAGGCCTAAAGCAGATGCCCTATGCTGATGGTCTAAAAAAACTCCAGCTATACTCTGTGGCATATCGTCCACTCAGAGACGATCTTTGCTTAACATACAAGGCCATGTCAAACCCTGAGCTGTTGGACATGCTCCACTTAAAGAAATCCCAATCCCTCAGAGCCACACACTCCAGGGATCTAAACCTTGTCATCACAATTAACAAAACATGCTGAAGGGATAGGTTCCTGACCCAGAGACTCCCCAAACTCTGGAATAAACTGCCCATACATGTCAAGCAGAGCGCCTCCTTGGCCCTCTTCAAAAGGAACCTTGACGATTGGATGTGAAATAGGAAATTCTCCCTGGGGATCTTGTCAGTCACCCTGCTAGACAGGGGTCCAGGGAAGTAAATATTGTGGGAAGAAATATCCAGGGAATTTTTATGACTAGGCTTGTATAGGCCATAAGGCCGATAACCTAGTACCAACCTATGAACCAGTGCCCCTTTCACAGACCTCAACCATCTTTTATTTTAGATGAATTATTAACAGTAGTAATGTCTTCTACAACATCATGTTTCTAAATTATACATAAGCTGTCATACTTACTTTTCTCAATCTAACCATTTTCCAGTATTTGACATACATGTAGTACTTTATTTACATCTCCAGTACAATTGCCTTTGGATTTACTTGAATGGCCCTGTAGTATTTTTAATTAACACATAAATTCTTAAGGAGCATTTCTACATAAGCAATGTGTAGTACAGGGCTGTTGGGTACTCGTTTTTTTTCATTTTACTGCCAAAAAAGCATTACCTAGTAAACAGTTAATTAACACTATATTCATCATTTCCACTTCTTCGGTAGTCTTTATTAGACTGTATGGGTTATATCCTGCCCAAGATACAAAGCTCTGGCTCCCTTCCACATCCTTACTCTTGACTGCTGATTGGGCAGCCTTGTGGAGGGAAATCAGCAGCGAAGATTTCCTCAGTACTTTCTTGCCATCTCATGAAAAAGCAGTTCCGAGTCTTCACAGGAACAGCAATCAGCTTCATGCTTCATTAATGGCAGATAAGTCCCCTTTGGAGAATCCTTCCAGATAGAATTGTTGCCTTTTTAAGAAAATATTGCTTTCTTTTATTTAAGTTTTTTACAGGATTTCCATTTAAGAAACCTGATATTCTTTATTAATATCGGAAGTTTCCTGTCAGGGACTGTTATTTTAGTCTTCGGTTTATTTTAATATTTAGAGATTAATTTTATTTTAATATTTAGAGATTAATTTTATGTGAAAATGTACTGCTTTTGTAAATTTCAAGTTGGATAGGTTTTGGCAATCACCTCTTGTAGCCTAAAGGCCACTGCAATAGTAGAAATAATGAACATTGTATAACAGTGTAAGTTGCACTTACCCATAATAGCAGATTGAATTTCCTCACTGCTGTAGTAGCCACACCCACCCTCCATCCCATTTTTGGGGTATATAGTTACTAGCAGGAATATTATGCATTTTGCTACTATTATATTTTGGTTTGGGTTTCAGAATGAGTGCACTGTTTCTCTCTTTTGGGCAAAAAAGTTTAGAAGAAATCTTCACTTGGACTGCTGATTTTCTCTAACATGGGTGTCCAATCAGCAATCACTGTGAATGTATAAGAGGGAGCAGAGATTTGCGAATCTGTATCCTGGTCAAGGTACAACCCATATAGCCTAAAGGTAACTGCAGCAGTGAGGACTTTGAAAATCTTCAATGATGGGTAAGTGCAACTTATACAATTGTACATTCCAAACCATACTTGTATAAGTCTGATTAATCAGTCTTGTAAAACTTTAATTCATGCCTGTCTCAGCAATTTTCCATTAACCATGGTGCACTACATTATGAAGTGCTTTTCTTTTAACTCAGCAGTAACAAACCCACTACATCTCTCTCTTTTAGATTACTAAGATTTCTCATAATTTATAAAGTATATTCAGTAAAGCATGTAGTGTTTCTTCCTTTAAGCCACTAGAAGCTCTTAACAATTACTAAGTAATTTTTTTGATTATTTCTATTAATTTCATTTACATCTTTGTGTTTGCATTATGTTAAAAAGAATAGGGCTTCATTTTTGTATTTTTTCACATCGCCATTCCAAAATACAAACATATTTGTAGTAAAATCACTAATATCCAAATCTATTGGTATGTCTCATATGGTAAGCTATCAGTCCCTGGCAATTTCCTTGTCTTCTGATCCTCTGATGGCAAATGCTAGCTCTTATTCACTTATTACCACTCCCATCACTGCTTACTGCTTTCCTACAATCACTCTGCATCCTTTGTAATTCATATATGATATTCTTCCATATCACTCTTGCAGTATTCCTACACTAGGGATCCTTACCAATGTTAGCCCGACATCTGGCCAGTATACCAAAATCTTGGGTTGTAATAGGGACATCATACATCACAGGTATGCTTCCTGTTCATAGGTTCATAGATGTGTACTAGGCTAATGGCCCTGATGCCTTTACAAGCCTAGCCATAACATTACCCTGTCATACTGGCACCTGACCTTAGTTCCCAGTGCCTCTGTTGAGTAGTACCACTGGAGATATCACCAGGGTGAATTTTGTTTTCCATCCACTCGTCAACATTTCTCTTGAAGAGGGTCAGCAAGGTGCTCTGCTTGACATGTATGGGAAGTCTATTCCATAGCATGGGCAGTCTCTGGGTTATGAACCTGTCCCTCCAGCATGTTCTGTTAATTGTGGTAATGAGGTTGAGGTCTCTGGAACATGTGGTACTGAGGGATTGGGATTTCTTTAGATGCAGCATTTCTAATAGAGCTGGGTCAGACATGGCTTTGCAAGTCAAGCAGAGATCGCCTCTAAGTAGGCAATATGAGACAGAGAATAGCTGGAGTTTTTTGAGTCTGTCCATATAGGACAAGTGTTTAAGGCTTAGGATCCTTTTTGTGAAGTACTTTTGCAGCCTCTCCAGTTGTTGCAGGTGTCTAATGAGGTACATGCTAAATGGGACATTGTACTCGATGATTAGCCTAATGAGGAAAAGTAGGGAGACAATGACCTCTTTCTTCCTGAATGCAAAACCCTTAGTAATGAGATGTGCCACATAGAAGGACTTTCTAACCACAGTGGCAATGTGGTGATCAAAAGAGAGGTTGCTGTCAACCTGTGTTCCCAGATCTCTTATAACAGCTTCTGTGTTCAGTCGACTACTATCAATGTGGTAATTCATGAGAACCGGGTTTTTCCCAAAGGGGATGACAATACATTTTTTTGGCATTGAGCTTAAGGCCATGGTTCTGACACCAGTCATTGGTCTCAGTGAGGCCATTCTGTAGGATGTCACCATCACTTAATAGCTCCCAACTTGCAATCATCTGCAAACTTTGTCAGCCAGAGTCCCTTCGTGTTGGCCTGGACTTCAGCGAAGTAGATACCAAACAGGAGAAGACCCAGGACTGAACCCTGTGGGACTCCACTCATGACTAGTTAGCAGTCTTACTTGGAATCAGCTACTTTCACACTGTGGGTTCTATGTGTGAGCCAGTTTGCAAACCACCTAGTGATATAGGGGTTGATGCCTAGCTTAGTGAGTTTTTCTATGATTCCTGAGTCGGGAATGGTATCAAAAGCCTTGGCCAGATCAAGGTATGCTGTATAAACCACCTTGCCTTCATCCACAGCTCTGGTGACTGACTCAAAGGTCGACCATGTTGAGCAGGCATGATCTACCCTTCACAAAACCAAACTGTGTGGGATCCAAAGTTTGGAGATTCCCTATATCCTTCATGTTCTTCATGTTTCACTGTTGCAGTCATCACATTTGGGTTATCTGCTTGCAGTAGCCCTCAGTCGGCCTCATTATCAAAGTCTTGGGTCCTGCGTCAGTTACTGTCTCATCTTCCATGATGTCAGGTAGTCAGGAGTATAAAGCATGTAGCCGATGCCATTACATCAGTCTTTCTTGCTGTGCGGTGCCCAAAGCAGAAGCAGTTCGCAAGTGCCGGTTGGCCGACTCCTGAAATTTTCATTTTCGAGTTACAGAACCAAAGTCTTCAACTAAAGTGAAGTACCCCATTGGGGAAACTTTTTCTTGCTCTAAACCAATGTCAGTAAAAGTCAATAATTGTATTTCTTGTGGAAAGCAAATACCTCATAAAGATTTTCATTCATACTGTATTCCTTGCCAAGGCCCTGTCCACGATGTACCTCGCTGTCAGTTTTGTGCCTTATTTAAGTAACAAACTATTCGTCGTTGGTATATTCACACTTCTAAATATTTTGGTACTCAGTTCAATTATCCAGATATGTCTTCGATAAGCCATCCGAATACCGACATTCTGAAAAAATGCAAAGATAAAGACAAAGACAGGCCGCCTAGGTCCAAAGCTGCTGCTGATGCTGATGCATCTCCTAAGCCAGTCGCCAGTTCGCTGGTACTCAGTGAGGTGTTTTGCAGCCCCTGATATCTGCTACTTCAGATTTGCAGGCCTCTACTGAGACTCGTATGCTGCGAGATGCTTCAACTTTGGAACCTGCGGATGTCTCTACCTTGGATGGGTCCGGAGCTGCTGTGCAGGCTCCGCCTTCTGAGGGTGTATTCAGGCCTACTGACTTGCATATTGAACCGATGCCATCTTCTTCTTTAAGGCCTAAAACTCGAACCATGCCTAGAAAACTGACGCCCAGATCGCATAGTCAGGCCTCTGTGCCTAAAAAACAAATGATAAGAATGGCTGAAGACCTTATTACCTTAATCAGGGGAAGCCAACCTTCCCCTTCTAAGAGACCCAGGACTGAATTTGCTTATGATACTTCTGACCAGGATTCTGAAATTTCTGTTTCCCCTGATGACCAGGATTTACCCTTATCTACCTATGAGGATTCTGATGCAGAGGACTCTATTCCCTCTGCTTCCCCCCAGAGGATTTCTCTTTTGGTGAAACCTTGCATACTCTTAGGGAGCATTTTTGCTGGGAAAGCTAGGATTACTCTGATTCTAAAAAGAGGCTTAGGGATTTCTTACTCCTGCCTCAACACAATCCTTTAGCTATCCCTCCTGTGCTAGACATTGTTGATGATGCCTTTCCGGAATCTAGCTTGGCCCCTTACTCTTTGCCCCCTGCTCCCAGAAAACCTGATAGATATTACAGGGTTCCTGACTCTCACAAGTTCCTTTTTAAAAATCCTACTGCGGATCCTGAGACCATTTCACAGGGACCCAAGGGCATTAAGGCTACTACTGCCAAAAATCCTATCCCTTCTGATAGAGACTCCAGGGCGCTGGATAGATGGGGTATAAAGGTACACACTTTTGCAACCTTGGCCATTAGGGCCTTAAACTGTCAGTTTCATATGTTAAAGTATCAGCAACATATTATTGGATTGCTTAAACAGAAAATTAGGTTTATTCCTGATTGTGCTGAAAATAAGGATTTACATGATTTAATGCATTCTGTTGAACAGGTTGGAAAACATACTTTGCAATGTGGTTTTGATTCACTAGAGGCATCTTGCAGAGCTGCTGTCACTGGGTCTGTACTTAAGGCATGCTTGGCTTAAGTTGCAATCTTTGCCAGATCATGTTAAAGCTTAATTGCTGGATGCTCCCTTAAATCAGGACCGCCTGTTTGGCAACAAAGCAGAAAAAGTTCTTAAAAAGATGGAGAAAAAAGCTAAATCTATGCAAACTGTTAAAGATTTCCAAGTACAGCATCTAAGATTTAGTAGGCATTGGCCCTCTAAGAATTGGTCCTTTCCTGCCTCTTCCAGGCCTTCTCAGTCCAAACCCAGAACCAGCAGAACACCCAGGCTTCAGTCCCAGAGTACGCACAGGACTAAGCAGTGGAGGGCTCCCACTTCCAAATCAGGAGTAGTAAGACTCCCCCGTATGGTAAGCTGTCTCAGTGACTTAACTTTAAAACTTCCAAGCACTTCTGAACTGACTGCTCCTTTGGGGGAAAGATTGTTCTGCAGGCCAGAAACTGGGAACTCATTACCCAGGACAAATTGGTTTTAAATATAGTTTTCCAAGGATACAGATTTCACTTCCACACGTTACCAACCCCAAACAGTTGGCCAGATCTACCCCCAAATCAGTGGGCAGTGGCTCAAAAGCAAGTACTCTCTCTCTTAAGCATAAAGGCTATTCAGACTGTACCAGAAGAGGAAAAGGGACAAGGTTTCTACTCAAGACTTTTCCTGGTACCCAGAAAAGGCAATTCATGGTGCCCTATCCTGGACCTTTCTATCTTAAACACCTTTTGGTGATTCCAAAATTCAAGATGCTAACTCTTCACCAGTTGCTTCCTATGCTAGGCAAAGATGCCTGGTTGGCAACACTGGATTTAAAGGAAGCCTACCTGCATATCCTAATCAGGGAATCTTGCAGAAGATACCTACGCTTCAAAGCAGGTTACATGCACTAGCAGTTCTCTGCACTGCCCTTTGGCTTATCTACTGCACCCAGGGTATTCACAAAGTGCCTAGCTGCAGTCATTGCATTTTGCAGGCAAATAAATATTCAAATATACCCATACCTGGACGATTATCTGATTCAGGCAGAAAGCCAGAACATACTTTTTAATCATCTGGCATTTGTACAAAAGTTGCTAACTTGTCTGGGGTACACCATAAACAAAAAGAAATCACATCTGGTACCCTGTCAACAAATTATATTCCTGGGAGCAAGCTTGAACACATCTTCCCAGATGGCTTTCCTCATGCCAGAGAAACAAAAACATTTGACAACTTACTTCAAACTAATGGCCACAAAGACCCTGCTCTCTGCAAGGCAAATACTGCAAGCCTTGGGGTTCATGGCCTCCTGCATTCTACTAATTCCATATGCAAGACTGCATATGAGGAAACTACAATGGTATCTAAAAAGCCTATGGTGTCAACATTCTCAGGATCTAGAAGCAATGATTCCTATCATACATTGCCTACGGTTAGAGTTCCTTTGGGCAGAGGCCTGCCACCAAAACAAGGGACTACCATTCACTCTACCCTCTGCCGCCCAAACCCTAACAACAGACACATCAGGCTATGCATGGGGGCTCACCTGGCAGGGAAGTGCATTCAGGGCAAATGGTACTCAAGTCAAATGCACCTGCATATCAATCAAAAAGAAATGTTAGCTGTACAGAATGCTCTGACAACCTTCAAGGACCACATTATTCCAGGACAATTAATGGTAAAGACGGACAACACCACTGTTATGTAGTACATAAACACGCAGGGGGGGTACCCATTCTTACCCCCTCTGCAGACTAGCCATGGCTCTGTGGAACATGGCTTTGACCTACCAAGTGTATCTACAGGCTCAATTCCTTCCAGGAAAACTAAATACACTAGCAGACGAACTAAGCAGAAATCTCATGGACCCACATGAGTGGAAACTGAAACCAAAGACTTTCAACATGTTGATAAACAAATGGGGGAGCCCAGATATAGACCTGTTTGCCTCCCCCCAAAACTACCAATTGGACAAATTCTGCACAAGGACTCCCCACGAACAAGCTTGGAAAGTTAATGGTTTGTCCTTCAGCTGGAAAAATCTATCAGTTTATGCCTTTTCCCCTCTGCCTCTCCTCTCCAAAGTACTACTAAAGATCAAACAGGACAAACCAAGGATGATATTGATTGCACCAGACTGGCCACACCAACACTGGTACCCCTCTTGTGTAGTGTGTCACTGCTGGCTCCATGACACCTGCCTCAGACCCCTACCCTGTTGTCACAGCAGAAGAGCCAAATCTGCACCCTCAGCTTCAAACCCTGAACCTGGCAGCCTGGCTAATTACCTAATCTCTCCATTACCATCCCTCAGTAAACAAGTGTTGGATGTCATTTTGGAGGCAAGGAGGCCTAGTACTAGAAAATCTTATGCTGAAAAATGGAAAAGATTCTGTGCCTGGACCCAAACTCAAGGGATGGGCACAGCAGCGCCCAACTTACCTCAGATTCTTCAAAACTTAACTGAGATGCTTCACAAGGGCCTTTCTTTTTCCTCCATTAAAATTCACACCTCCGCCATTTCAGCTCATTACAAAACAGAACCACTCCTCTTCTCTCATCCACTGTTCAAGCAGCTCCTTAGAGGGGCCAACAAGTTAAGACCACCCAGGAGAGCCCCAACTCCAGCCTGGGACCTTAACCTTGTATTGGAAAAACTCACTCTTCCTCCTTTTGAGCCAGCTGCAAGTGCAGAGTTAAAATTCCTTTCTTGGAAAACAGCCTCCCTTTTAGCAATCACTTCAGCAAGAAGGGTATCTGAATTACAGGCCCTTATGGCAGTGGAGCCTTTCATCATCTTTCATGCGAACAGGGTATCCCTCAGGACCAATCCCTCTTTCATGCCAAATGTGGTATCCAGTGTGGTTCTTAATCAGTCCATTCATTTGCCAACCTTCTTTTCTAATCCACAGAACAAAGGAAAACGCATACTGCACTCCTTAGATGTGCACAGACAACTTAAATTTTACTTGGACAGGACTAAACCTCAAAGGAAATCTGAACAACTGCTGGTGGCATTTGCTGCAGGGGCACAGGGGAAGGCTATTTCAAAGCAAACCATTTCTAAATGGATAGGCCATTGCATTAATTTCTGCTATAAGCACCATGGAAAACCTATCCTACAGGAGATTAGACCCCATTCAACCAGGGCTGCATCTACCTCTACAGCCTTTCTCAGAGGTGTCCCTACCAGGGACATCCTAGAAGCTGCTACCTGGAGTTCTGTACATACTTTCACCAAGCATTACCATTTGCCAATTTTCTCTAAATCCAGAGCTGGCTTTGCCACTGCAGTCTTGTAGGGCCTTATAGCTGGTCCTAATGCTATCTAAATTCCTCCTCCCATCCTTAGCTTTGGGAATCTACACAAATGTGATGACTGCAACAGTGAAACACAAAGAACATAATACAGTTGTGTACACTTACCATAAATGTAGATGTTCAAGTGTATTCACTGTTGCAGTCCTGGTTACCCTCCTCCAACCCCCCTGACTTCTTTTGGGTATATCTCTACTCTCCTTTACTGTGCTTAAAAGCTTTTTGGTGTATTTCCTTTTTGTTAGAGGTATACCATTGTATGTATGTATATATATATATATATATATATATATATATATATATATATATATATAAAATTGTTTCCCATTAGGGGGGCACCTAACATCTTGGGCAGGAAAAACTGTTGTAATGGCGTTGACTGAATGCTTTATAACCCTGACTACCTGACGTCACAGGAGATGAGACAGCAACTGACACAGGACCCAAGACTTTGATAATCAGGCCGATTGAGGGCTACTGCAAGCAGATAACCCAAATGTGATGACTGCAACAGTGAATACACTCAAATATCTACATTTATGGTAAGTGTACACAACTGTACTTTTATTAGGTCCATGATGATGTGTTCCATAGCTTTGCATATCAGGCTCATCAGGCTAATGGGGCGATAGTTCCCAGGGTCTGTAGTCACTCCTCCTTTGTGGAGAGGGATGACTGTATCAGTGTGCCATTTGGTAGAGACACAGCCTGAAGTGAGGCTGTGATTGAACAGGGCACACAGGTGAGGTGCCAGTTCACTCTGTAGTTCATGTAGAACACAGCCAGGGATATTGTCAGGTCCCATAGAAGCTGTATTCCTGGCCTTGAACAGTGCTGTTTTAACATGTGAAGCAGTAATACTGGATGCCTAGCAATCTACTGGTATTGTGATTGGTCCTTTGTGGGGGAGGGGGGGTAAAGTTGGCACTGAATCTGTCGGTCAGTATACTGACAATATTTGTTGGCTCACTATAGGAGGTACCTTTTTGCAGTAGCTCAGAGCAAATCTGTGTATTGCCATGGAGATTCTTTACATAACTGCAGAAGGCCTTGTGGTTGTCTTTACTATCTGCTGCAATTCTGTTTTCATAGATAGCTTTAGAGGATTTGATGAGGGATCTCAACTTTTTGTTGAGGCTGATAAGGGAATTTTTCCAGTCTTGGGATATCACCTTATTCTGCATCAGTTTCCTTCTTCTGTTGTAGAATTTGTTAATGGCAGGGGACCATCAGATTGGCTTCCTTTTTTGAAGGAGAGAGTCTTGGTTCTTTTGGGTATGGTGTATGGAGTAGGGCATAAAGGTGGCATCCGGACATACCTTCCTTATAACTTCTTTGCTGCCAGTCTGAATGCTCTTTCTCCTGCTAGGTACCAAGCTGTTTCCAGATAAGTGCACCATTGAGGTTTTTTTCCCTATATGAACGGTCACCAGCAGTGTTAGTTTTGCTTAGGTGCTTCTCACAGCCATACATCTTGTCATGTTTGTCAAACATTTGTCCATAAAGCTCTGCATAGGCCATAGTCATCTCTCTTCTTTAGTTTTTTACCTAGATAGACAATGTCTTAAATTGTTGGCTAAGGGTACAAAGGCAGAATTATCCCAGCCCAAGGGTCAGCCATCCGCAAAGAGGAAGGCCAATAAAGTTTGATCAGATTCTTCTGCTGCACCTTCTCCTTCAGACATCCCTCTTGAGACTGGTGAAAGCCTGGAGGATTGCTCACTTTCTCAGTCTGATTCCTCTGCTGTGACCACTTTGGAGGCCAGCATGGACATAGGTTCTCGCATGTCCTCGGAGCCTCTACAGATGCCCGCTGGATGTTCTGGGTGAACCATGGTTGATTATATCTGAAGGGCCTATGGGTGTTCAGCAGATTCTTGTTAGGGAGGAGATTCCCATTACATTGATGAGTGTTGGTAGTGGTCTGAACCACCTAAAATGTTTAGGGCTGATGTAGAAGGAAAAGCCTAATCATATTTCCCCTGCTCCTAAGGGTTGTCAGTGTAAATGGCAGGATTTCACACAGGGTTTGTTTAATGCTCTTATGGCTTTGAAGACTCCTCAGGGAGTCTCTGTTCCTGCCTCCCGTTGGTCTTTTACTCCCCTTAAGTGGCCTCGGGTGCAGGGTTCTTCTGATGAGGAGGTAGATTCTGATGAAGAATCTTTTAGCATATTCCTTCTCCCTTGGATTATGGTTCTGAGGAAGAAGACTCTATTAGTCTGGATTCTTCATTGAAGGAGATTTCCTTCGGGGATACTGTTTCTCATATGATGGAACTTTTTAAGTGGGACTGCAACCAGGTTTCTGGTGTTCAGAAGCGGTATTATGAACTCCTTAAAATGGAGTTTCCTAAGCCCTCTGTTGTTCCTCCTGTTCTTGCTGCCTTGTTGGACACTTTTTCTGCAGCTTCTCAGGCTCCTGATTCCCAGGCTGCTGCTCCTAAAAAACAA